>NW_013562577.1:0-44600 GCF_000968595.1 Rasamsonia emersonii CBS 393.64 | reverse complement strand
GACACTCGCTGGCGATGTTATCGGGTCTCCATCCAAGAAGGAGATATCGCAATATCTGAGCACGCTTTACAGGACTCAAACCACGCGTTAGACGGCGACGAGGACGCTCAGGAGGGTATCTATAAGCTCCGGGGATTGCTTCGTTTGCTGGAGGTTGGGGTGCAGAGGATTCTGGAGAGTTGGTCGCCTCGGATGCCATTTTTTCTGCGATACGGGGGTAATCTCGATATCGGCACAGACATAGGCTATAATTTCCTAATTAGAAAGTCAGAAGAACCTCAGATATGACAAATTCAGTAAAAAATCGATGGGATTTGGTGAGAAAAATCAGTATTTTGGTGGTTTGGAGGGCTTCCGATACAAAAGTTGCAATTTTTTGAGGTTTTGGGGTGCCAAGACTGCACCAAATTTTGCATACGCTAAATCATTATATCTAATCTAATCTGATCAGATTAGATGCTCGCGCTGACTGGTCCGAAGACCCAACACATTGGAGTGCCATCACTGATTTGCGTTCTTTTCTCCTTTTTTTACTCTATTTTGTTTTAGGCTTGGAGCGAACTCTGGTTTTGTCCTAAAGGAGTCCAACGGAGTGAAGATCGCTCTTCATCACAGCGATGTCGGAAAAAAGCAGATCTGGGCGGATTTTAAAACCGATGCCAACAGGTTGATGTTGCAGCAATTGGAATCAATATGGCTAATTTGTCTCGTCTCCTGGTTGCTGGGTCCGTCTGGCCCTCTCAGACCTTTCGGACTGTCCCTTATCAGCCGCCAAACCTGCACATCACCAAAGATGGCACGACTGCACCAGGTCTGCTGTTCTTTGATCAGAGCTGGCAAGGGGCAATCGACTTTGCGCCTCTAATCATGACAGATGAGAATCAGCTCGTCTGGCAAGGGCCCCCTGGGGTTGTCAGCAGCTTCCGGCCCCAGAGCCTGGATGGCGAACCCGTTCTTACATACTGGAATGGCACCGCTGGCTATAAAGACCCATAGGGCTTTGGATACGGGTCAATCAGCATTCTGGACGCGTCCTACGAGGAAATCTACCGCGTTCCTCTGCCAGACAAGACCTTCGTACCCCTGGACAACGAGACAAAGCCTTCCTACATTGATACCATGAGAACCGTCTTACGGACCGGGGAATCATCCTGGTGACAGCAATCAACATTACCAACTACGATCTGCGGCCCGTAGGGGGTCCGCAAAATAGCTGGGTGGCCGATTCCCTGTTCTACGAGATCGACGTCAAAACCAACGAGGTGGTGTATCGGTGGAGCGCGCTGGAGCATGTCGACGAGATTCCCCTCCAAGACTCCCTCTTGCCGTTGGATGGGTTTGGTGCCAATAAGACATATCCCTGGGGTTACTTTCACATCAACTCGGTGGACCTGTTTGATGACGGCGCGTATCTGATCTCGTCGCGGTACTACTGCTCCATCTTCCGGATCAACCCGAACGGGACGGTCGACTGGCGTCTTCAGGTAAGTCGTCTTGTACCCCTACCTATTTCTTTGAGCAAAGCCTCATTTTGAATCTAGGGGAGGGATGGAGGTGACTTCCGTCTGGGACCGGAAACGAACTTCTGCTACCAGCATGACGCGCGAATCCGCTCCTCCTCGCCTGACCAGGTGACGTTCAGTATCCACAACAACGCCAACTCCCCGATCGACAACGGCACCCACCCAACCACCGGGCTGGTGCTGACCCTGGATCTGAAGTCACGAGAGGCCACTGCAGACCGAACGCTGTTGGATCCCAACGACACCATATACAGCGAGTCACAGGGCAACTATCAAGTCCTGCCAGGCGGACACGTGGTCCTGGCTCACGACCAGATCCCCAAGATCAAGGAGTACAATTCCATCGGACAGTGCGTCATGACGGTTCAGTTCGGCGAGGATAACCAAGTGGCCAGCTACCGGGGGTTTCGCTCCGTATGGACCGGACGGCCCAAGACACCGCCCGTGGCGTTTGCCTGTGCTGAAAACAACCGGACAAAGGTGTATATGAGCTGGAACGGCGCGACAGAGCACCGCCAATGGCATGTCTATGGCGGGACGAGTCCAACTCAGTTGAGGCTCGCCGCGGTGGTCAACAAGACGGGGTTCGAGACCGTCGCCGTCATTAATGCCACTAGTTATGTGCAGGTGACTGCAGAGGAGGACGGGAAGAGCACGAAGTCGTCGGTGGTTTCGGTGGCATCGACATGCTAGGCAAGATGAAGTCTGAAGTCAATCCTGTGAAGTGCAGACTCGAAAGTGAGGATTTTCAATCGAGGGGTCACATAGACGTCTGTACCACTTCATATGCAATTTTTATTTCATTCATCAGCTTCTTGGACAATCATTCCTGTCAATCATTCCTGTCTTTCTTTTTCTACTGATTAGTTTTTCAATTATATAAATGAGCATTAAGTAAATATACATTCATATGCCAAGCACCGCATCCGTGAACACCATCATATCATTGTGGGGACTTTATTTAAAAAAAAAAAAAGAGGAGTAGTCTGTTAAAGGAAGAACAAGCAAGACAATTGTCCACCGTCGATATGCTGTGAGCTCGAGATAGTATATGAGTCTATGGACATGTAAATGCATACCTACTCCATACCCACCGAGCAATAGAAGTTCAAACCAACCAGCTCTTCAGAAATAAAAATTAAAGGTATTCCTGGCATATAGTGTTCACTTATTTCTAAACAGATCAGATGATAAGATATAAGGACAGTAAAAAGTGAAAAGCGTGGTCCTGGTCAAAAAGAAAGAAGATTTACGTAGACAAAAATACTCAGGTTTGTAAAAGGCACGTAGATGATAGACTGGCCATATGGCCATGCCAGCTAGCAAAGGATATTAAAATATCTCTTGCTATCCCCTAGCCTTCTCTCCTTCTATTCGTCAGCTTCTTTTTCTGTATTTTTTAGGGCAGTCTCCAAATTACTTGCAACGTTAGTCGAATTCCTCCCTTTCTTCTTCCGTCAGTTAATCTCCGCCACAGCCCTGAGAACAGAGACGTATCCTTGCTTTTTGTTTATTTTTTGTTTATTTTTATTTATTTTTATTTATTTTTTGTTACCGCTTTCGGATGTGTTCTACACTTCTGTAGAAGAAAAAGGCTTGCTTCCTAACCAAGTATGTGCTGTGTTGTCGAGTGCTCGGACCTTAACCTGCCCTCCACATTCCACAGAAATAAACTCTGCAGAAGGTGACGTGAGGGTCGTGGCTTCTGTCTCACTTTTGGGGGGACAGAGTCGATCTAGAAAAGGTCAGTTTTGGGGGCTGGTGCGCATGCCAGTCGCACATCTGATGCAGATAAAGAATTTGGAGGTATGAGTTGGGCCGCGGCCGGATCCTGTTTTACATTGTAGTAGATCAGAAATATACTTCGGTGAAAGGACTGGATTGGGATTTTTTCTGCAGTTCTCTCAGCCCAACGAAGGCGCCCTGCAGGACACCCCTGTCTGGCGGGTGATACATGCAACGCAGTGCAGATGCAGGATGCATGGAGGTCGGGATGGCCAAAATAGGCAATGATCTAAGATTTCGAGGGGCGAGGAGGCTGGGAGGTCTGTGGCGTGGATCGGAGAAGTCAATGGCTTCAGCAATAATCTCCGTACTGGAGAACGGTCTTCTTGCAGTTCTGAAAAGACATCGACATCGATCGGCTGCTCATTCTGGCAGTGACGGAGTGCAGGCAGCGGGTGCTCCATCCGGGGAAAGAACTTCTTTTGTTAGCGACATGACGTGGCGTGCTGGTATACTCCCACAACACTCGACCAAACAAACAAACACGACTTTGTGTCTCGAGCAGCAACGACCAACGATGGATGTGGCATCCCTTACGACGCGGTTGACTTGGATTTCCCCCAGAATAGCCCAGGCGAGCGATCGCACAGACAAGGGGCAAAAAGGCTGGCTGCATTCGGCATCAGGCCCGTCCGCCGCATTCCTCGGATGCCTTTACAGCACCACGCGCCAGCCAGACCAAGACTCTGTTTCATGATGTCGACACTCGCCTTCCCCCGTGCGTCGTCTCATCCCACTGCTCTTATCCCTATCTATCTATTATTCCGATGTTATCGACGGTTTGGCTGCAGCTGGAGTTAGCGGTGATAACGGACGCACTGATCGTCCAGCACAACCTCAGTAACGTCCTGGCATCCTTGCAGAAAAACTCAGCGGGCTGTGGCTAACTAATGCTCGTCTCTTGCTCCAGACTCCGGATTTCATTCCTCTCTCCTTTGTTCACTCGTCCAGCCCGTTTTCTAGCCTCGCGCTCCTCCGCTGTGGCGGATCCGTCTCTCCCACGCGGGCGCCCGGCACTGGCTGTCCTTCCCCCCGCCCCGTGGATCCGGGCCACCGCCATTATCTAACTACTCCACCCCGTTGCTCGCGCCAAATCGCCGTGAATACGGAGCAATGGGGCGCCCCATGGATCCCATCGGGCTCCACTGCTGCTCGGCGGCTCCTGAGACGCCAGCGGAGCCCTTATCGACGTCAGCCGGACAGTGGACCACGGCTCCAGGCGCGTGAAAAGCTGTCGCTCCTCTCATAAGCTGCCCTGGTCCGCACAAGAATCGTGCTGCATTCTGGAAGTCTGAATCCTGGGTGAATTTTTTTTTCTCACCCCTGGGTCTCATGAACTCTTTTCTCATTCCCCTTCTGTGAACTATATAGCTGCTTTTTTTTTTGTCGCTGTGGACAGTACAGTATATATCCAAGGGCAACTTGGCCCCATTTACCTATGACGGAAGCTTCCGCCAGCCCATCTCTATCCTTCCGCGTGACCTGAATATTTTGCTGAATTGGCCCACACGGCGCGATGCCAGCTTGCAACCCCCATTGACCTGAGTCTACAAAACTCGGGGATGCGAATGAGAGCTCGGAAGTAGCTACGCAACGTCCATCCCTCATCGTCGTGGCTTCCTGGCTAAATTGGCGCCTCTGATATGATTAGTCCGATACATTGGTCACACCGACTCGGTTTACTTTCCACATTACCGAGTCTGGAACGCCGTGGCTTGCAATAGCTCCCAGTCTGACAGTTATCGAGCTTCCATCGCAAGCGGTCTAATTAACGATTGGCGCCTATCCGCGATCTAGCTCTGAAGAAGCTACCTCGCAAGGTACCCCCTTTTTCGATGCCCGCATAAGATATTGTTCACCTTGGCGCCGCGCAGGATTAGATTGCTCTTATTCCTGCGCTGGCGAAAGATATCTCAGAATATTCCTTCTGCTCCATTACGACGACTTTCTTGCTCGGAGAACAACCAGTGGTCAATTCGTCACCGGCATCGGTGCCCATCATGTGCGACGAACCGTGGACGGGGCCAACGCGGCCATTCTGGACAGAACAATCGCAATCCACATGTCAGAGCAATCCAGGCTCTATGCCTGAAAAGTGTCTTCATTGGTCGAGCACCTGGGAAGGGACGCAGTCAGATTTCTCAGGCTTTGCGGCAGATACACAAGCGATGGACGAGACACCAGATATTATCACCTTAGATTCGCCACTGGGCCAGGCGACAGAAACACACAAGTCAGATATCGCCAGCGAGTATTTGGCTTCCTCACCTGCCTCGGAGGAAACCGCCAGCTCGGAAAATGGGTCCTCGGTGTCAGGGGTATCCAGCCCGATTCATTCGGCGGGAGAATCGCCACCAATGGAACCCGTTTCGCCAATGTCGCTGGATGATAGCAAGGAGCTACCTTCGTCGGAGGATGCTCTTGGCTCAGTTGAGAGAACTCCGTCGCAATCGAGGCCTGCACCAAGTATCCCACGTGCAGTGGCCAAAAGACTGCTACGGCTTCTTCCCAGATCGTCTCATCTCGCTCTCCGTCTAACGTGCAAGGCATGGCGTCGAGCAGTCGATCAGGTGGCGCCGCTGACTCCCCCGGCGGCCAATGTCACCCCGCCCGAGATTCTGTTTCAAATCTTTAGCATGCTGAGTCCGCGAGACTTTGACAATGCTCGACGGACGTGCTCCCAGTGGATGCGCGCCAGCTTGAATAAAGATCTGTTGGAGGCCATGTTGAAGAGAGCCGGCTGGTGGGATGCCTGGCAGCGGGACTGCCAGTTAGCTCGTCCGGCTAACGAGGTCGAGGAGAGTCTTGTGTGGAGAATGAGCAAGCGTTTCTCGACCGAATGTCTCTTGTCTGGTCGCAAGAATAATGTGGAACGAGGCGGTTTTCTGCCTACTGCAGTGGTGGATTTCTCCAAGTTGTCGCGTGAATCCCTGCCGAAAGAGTCGCCTGGGTATGCCCGTAGCGTATTAAGCGGACCGTCCCACACTCCCCGGCTCACGGCGGCCCTGAGAGACCCGGCTTTCTCACGTTCGCTGAAATTTAGTGTCAGCAGTTGTGGCCATTACGTGCTGGTTGCGACGGGCTGCATGATCTATGTCTACCACCTCCGAAACAGAAAACGAGGAGACTCCCAGCCTCCTCCTTTATCAGCGGACAAGACGCCGGAGACTCTTCATGATGATGATCTCGATATCTTGCCCATCTCCAGCATCGGGTGCCCTTACGAGGTTCTCTCGGCTACCATTGACACCAGCACGCCGCGATTTGTCATTGCAGCATTGCTCCGGGGTCGTGTCGGCATGATATGCGACATCAAAGGGGCGCCTGTCTATCCGTCTGGGGAACCGTCCTCTCCCGTCTCGAAGAGAAGCTCTGGTAGCGTGGGACAGGCAGACGTGAAAGACGATACGACCCTCAATGAGATACGTGAAGCAATCGCTTCCAGTGCCACCGTCGCTGAGGCTGGTCCTCGCGGTGGTGGCAGACCAGGCTTGTCTTCTCGTCCCGTATCGTCACGGCGGACGATGAACCGAGTGACCAGGACTCCTCGAAAGTACTACCACGACCTGTGTTCGGCAGAAGACCCGCCGCGCAGCGTTTCGATCTGTCCGGGCCGTCGATGCGTCGCCTTTGGGTGTGGTTCAGGAATTGAGCTCCACTGGGTCGACGAGAAGACCAAAGAAGACCAGCGGAAGCTCTTCCCGATGTCCCAGCCGGCCGAGATCCTGCATTTCCTGCCTCAGCGCTCGGAGATTGACGAAACCACCAAGTTGAGACTGATCTCATCCCTGGCGGGGCCAGGTGCATCTGGATGCCAGTGCTATCGATCCGCGAACGGAGAAGACGGGGTGGCGTGCCAATTCCATCTGTCAACCGGCGTCAGCTCCTTCACGCATTGGACGCCACGAAAGAATGGACGGTTGAGCCTCGTGAGGGCGACACACTGCCACCACTACCGTGCGATGCCGATCAACGACGGCTTGCATATCCTTTTCATCGAACCCTTTACCGGGCTCCTCTGTATTGGGTCTGACGCTCCAATCGGCGGTCCCACCAGCCTGACCAGAGCGCTCGTTTGCGTTCCGCCTTTTGACAGCAACCTCACTGACGGTTGGAAAGAGGAACGCGTCCCTACCGTGTTTGCCGCTGGATCAGATCTGAGCTGGGGTCTCCGGATCGTGGCCGCCTACCAGGACCGGATCATTCTGTATTCGGTGCCGCTGGATGTCTTCAATGTCATCCGACGGGAGCATGAGCTGCAGGGGGACGGGGTCATGGGAGACAGCGATCTGGCCCGTGACTGGTTCTTGGACGCGGACCGCGGCACTCAGCAGCGTCGTGGCAGCCTGGCGCAGAACCAGAATGGAGACTGGGAGTTCCTGCTCCGGGTCAGCTACCGACCGACGGCGATGATGTGGCCGCTGAAGATCTACGGGAAGGAGATCGGGAAGATGGAGAGGGTGGTCGAATTCTCGATTCAGACGTCGCATGGCGGGGTGCGTGTGTGGGCGTTTGGTGCCTCCGGGGAGGCGCGCATCTTCGACATCGACACGTGCACGTCGCGGACTCGGCCTGTGGGCAACATTGGCGTCAAGTCGCTTTCGATCGGATCCGATGGCAGCATTGCGTCGGCGATGTTGGTCGACCGAGCCGAGTCTGGTCTTCTCTCGCCGCTGCCGGTCAGGGCCACGCGCAAGCGGAAACAGCTCAGCCAGCCGGCGTCCTTTGACCGGAAGCTGTTCGCCATGTCGACAAGTGGCAGCAGTGAAAATGGAACGTCCTCGCCTTCCTCTCCATCAAGAACATCTGACGACACCGACAACACCAACAACCGCAAGAAGCGCCGTCCTTCCTTTGCTGCATGCATTATGGATCTCAAGATCCCCGAACTGGGGGCCCGTGAGGGCCTGTGGATGGAGCCTGGGACTGGCGGTGATAACAGCACTGCCGCAGGACTCGAGTTCCACGACATTGCATCCTACGACCCTCACGACCTGCGGAAAGCGTTGTGGGCGACGTCGACGACGTCGGGGTTGCGACATCCGTCGGAGCGAGAGCGAGGGTTGCCGATCAGCCAGTGGCAGTAGGCAGCCAAGCTTGAATTTTTGCATCACGATATCACATTTTATACGAGATATGTTACCATCATATATCTGCTTCATATTCACCGTTGTCATGTCTTTCAAGCATTTGCGTTCAGCCGGTTGGGATTACAGGGAGCATGGAATCAAGCGAGCAGGCAAGGACAAAGGCATTTCAAAGGCATTTCCATGATACGATGCAAACGCCACTTATGATGAGAGATTTATCCATATTCATATTCATATTTTTTTCTTGATATGATTGATTGATTGATCGATAGCGGTTATAGCAACATGCTATGTCATGGTATCTATCTCATGGATCGACGCAGAGATCCCGGATGGGTTGATGGTTGGTTGGTTGATTGATTGATCGATTGATTCCCTTCGATATAAGTGTGTATATTGTATTATTATATTATATACTTGGAATGATACCTGAAAATATCGCCCTTCTCATTCATCTTTCTTCCTTGAATCTTTAGTTGATCTTAACCTTTCGAGATGACTACTACTTACTACTTACTCTGATGAGAGGTAGTTCGTCTGTTTGGTCTATCGAAGGCTGAATTGAGCTGAACTGAACTGAATTAAATTCAATTGACTGATTGAATAATCCAAATACGAAGCCTCCATAAAAAGAAAACAACAAGTCCATGAACTTTCCGCACTTGGTTTTTTTTTCTCTTTTGCTTTTGCTTTTTGATCATGACATAATCTAATCTCATCCAATCCTCTCGTGATCAGATCAGGTTCCTAATTAGATAGGTCTCAATCAGATAGATAGATAGATAGACTATATCTCATGTGCAAAAAGAAGAAAAAAAAAAGCGCATGCGACTCGACTCGACTCGAACAGAAACTTTTTTTTCTTCGTCTTTTTCTCCTTCTCTCTTGGGAAATAATAGATGAGGACCAAAAACAAATGAAATAAAATAATGAAGATCGAGGGAATCTTTCAAGGAGATAATAAAAGACAAAAAAAAAGATACGTAATGAAATGGGGAATCCGAAAATTTTTTTTGTTCTCTCTCTCTTTTTTTTTCTTTCCCAATCAGTCCACTAACAAAGCTAGTATTAATCCCGTTCCTGTTCTCGTTCCCTCGCTCGTTCGTGGCTCGTCTAGTCTCGTCCGGTCTCGTCCTGATGGTTCAGTTGAGTTGAGTTGTGCTGTGCTGAATTAATGCGCCGTTCCGTTGACGGCGAGCTTCTTCTGCCGCGTGCGGACGGCCTCGGCCAGCTGCTCCAGAACGATCTCGGTGTCTTCCCATCCGATGCAGGCGTCGGTGATGCTGACGCCGTACTTCAGGCCGGCCTTGCCCTCGGGTGGGACCTTCTGGTTGCCTGCGCAGACGCTGTTAGCCTCGTCTAAACTAGACTAAAGCAAAAAGGACATTATTTCTGTATGTATGTACACACCCTCATTGATGTTGCTCTCGATCATCACTCCCATGATGCCCGTCTCTCCCGCGGCGATCTGCTCTGCCAACACCGCCGCCACCTTGGGCTGGTTCTTGTGGTTCTTCTGCGAGTTGCCGTGGCTGCAGTCGACCATCAGCCGCGGCTTGAGGCCCTTCTCGACCAGCTTGGCCTTGGCCTCAGCGATGCTCTTTGCGTCGTAGTTGGTGCCCTTCTTGCCGCCGCGCAGGATCACGAAGCAGTCCTCGTTGCCGACCGTGCCGACAATGGCGGCCACACCGGGTTTCGTCACCGACAGGAAGTGGTGCGGGTGCTTGACGGCGCCAATGGCATCGACTGCGATATCCAGACTGCCGTCCGTGCCGTTCTTGAAGCCCACAGGGAACGACAGACCAGACGCCAGCTCCCGGTGGACCTGGGACTCGGTCGTGCGGGCGCCGATGGCTCCGACGGACAGACAGTCGGCGAGGAACTGCGGGGAGATGGTATCGAGCATCTCGCTGGCGATGGGCATGCCCTTATCCGTCAGATCGACGAAGAGCTGGCGCGCGACGCGCAGGCCCTTGTTGATCTTGAAGCTGTTGTCGATATCCGGGTCGTTGATCAGGCCCTTCCACCCGACCGTCGTGCGCGGCTTCTCCAGGTACGAGCGCATGACGATCAGCAGCGCGTCCGCGTACTTCTCCCTCAGCTTCAGCAGGCGGTCGCAGTACTCGAGCGCCATGTCCGGGTCGTGGATCGAGCAGGGGCCGACGATGACCAGCAGCCGGTTGAGCGGGTCGGTGCCGTGCACGATGGCCACGGCCTCCTGCCGGCCCTGGAGCACCGTTTTCAACGAATTCTCCGTCTGGGCAATCTCATGTTGTAGCAGGTTTGGCGGCGTGAGGGGGTTGTATCCTCGAACTGAAGTGCAAATTTGTCAGTAGACATTCACTAGAAAAAAAATTAAAGGCGACATACTCCGTGAATCTTCAGGATGGCTGAAGTTGCCCACATTGGGGTTCTCAATGAAGAATTGCTACATTGTAGAGTCAGCATATTGCTATAGCAGTCATCCTCGCGACGAGCTGGTTGCGACACTTCTTATAAAGGGTTGTAAATTGTAACTCACCGACATGATCAGGAAGGTGGGGGCCAGCAAGCAAGCAAGCAGCAATTCTCAATTCAATTCAATTCAATTCAATTCTCTGCAAGTTCGGTGAGAACCAGCTCGTCGAACAAAAGGAAAAAAAATCGCAAATCGCGCAGACACAAAAAAAAGGATTGAACAATCAATTGTTAAGTAGTTAAAGAGGCAAAATTAATTTCCCCCCCCCTTATGATTCATCGAAAGCTGCAAGTCTCGGCCCTGGTGATTAGATAAAAAAAATCCACGCCTGCGATTTCGGCCACCGAGTCATCGCTCCTTCCTTTGTCCGCTGACGTATGGTGAGCCCCTCGCTACCCCGATCGGGTAAGGTTTGAAATCGAATTACCGCAAAAAATACTAGTGGGAATTATCAGTACGGAGTACCTAAGATTTTTATCTATAAAACTGTTCAAAGATCAGTACTATGGTAATTAATTCTGCTGACTTGAATAATATTTAAAGTGAAAATAAACAAAATCAAACACTGATATATTGTGAGCAGTCCGATTTCGGCTGATTGACGCTTCTTCTTGTGCGACAGGATGCAAATACATCGTAGTTGATTAGCTGCAATACTCCGTACTCCGGAGGCGGCCTTCCATGAACTTAATGAGATAACAGATCCCATCCATGGACAATAGTTCTGCTGGTGTAACAGTTCGAGTCGCCCTGCTGCAGGTTTTCTTTCATCTGCTTGCATGTGGCGTATTAGACGTGTTTCCTACTAAGTGATAATGCAGCATGAGTTTTGTTTCTTTGTCAATGTATAAAATAGTTCAGTCTTTGTGCTTATATCCCCTGCTCTTTAAGATAAAGTTTTCGATTTCTTCCCTTCTTTCTAGAGACAGATAGTAAGTGAGTGACTAGACTTTGCTCTTAATGGGCATGTTATCCCATGAAGCTCCTGGATCTTGAGAATCCTATCACATGATTCTGGTCCTGACAAGCCTCTATATGTCATTAAGACAGTAAACAAAGGCGTAGTTGTTTCATAGGGTGCTCCCATTGGGACTCATAACACAGTAGAGAGAATTCAATGCGCTGCAATAGACAGATACTCGCTATTTCTGGTAAGTATAGGTGAAGATATCAAATACTCCGTATGCATCAAGTCCACATTTGCTTATTAGGACGCTATAATATCGCTAATATTCAGGGCTGGATTTCCTTTTTCTTGAATATCTTATCTATGCCTGACTTGCTAAATATGGTCATTGATTTGCTAGTAGTCGCATGAAATACGTGTAGCTGCTGACCTTTCACTTGGTGCAGAGCTCAACTGCTAGCCGTTGTGCTCAAAGAATCGCAAAGCTGCCACTGTATGATCGCATGACAGATCAGACTACAATTGATGCTCAATTTTAGTCAGTAGGTATTTTTCTCGGTAATGTGATTACAGGGTTCTACCCGAATTAACCTAGCGGGGATGGTCAGATCATCGCTCCGCCCCATGAATCATTCTTTTCTTGTCCTTCCTGGTTAGACTTCGGTGAAGCTTCGGCCTTCCCCGGGCTGTATGCACAAGTCTTACTTCGTACAGTATTAGCAGGAGGACTAATTAAAGTCCCAGATAGGTAGGATTTGCTCCCTGGTACCCCCCCGATGTGACTCACTGACTCATACATACTCCGTACTGTATGAACGCGAATCATCCTAACGTTTAATGTCGATTGAACCGCCCTTGCATGCAGCTAGGGAAATGAGAAATGTATCTAGTATAAGGGTTATCGAGAATTCGAAAGCGCAAAAAAAATTGGATTCCACCATTTGCCCGTATTCTTCTATTCTGTCATATTGCTTTGTCCCTAATGTAATCAGCTGCCTGTTATTCGCCGAGGCAGGGGCCGTCTACGATTTGTCAGTACAAAACTGCCCGGGCCGTCCGGCTGGTTCCCGAAAAAAAGAGCGTGCTGACTACCACCGGCCCATTATTGGTCGAAGCCAAAAAACTTCCATATTATCCATGCCATTACTATTGCCCCTTTCGTAGCAGCACGACGTAACCACATGGGCTCGTTATTATTGTCCGCTGGCAGGAGTGTATCAACGAATTTAAAGCGGTGTTATGTGTCTTTCGCTAGATTAAGATAAAAGAGACACTTTGAGGCTGCCTGCCAGATTAGGTCGTCTCGCTTGACTATATATATTGTCAAATTGATGCGACCCGCATTTAAAGGGAGATGGACTAAATATAACAATCTGTGTTTGAAGATGTCCTGTAGTGCTTTGGATAACTGCTGAGATGGTGCAGTTTTAAATCTGCCGTATATATTTACATCGAGGTTGCGTCCTAGAGCAGAACAGGTAGATGAAGGATGAGCGATACTGATCTTCCCTGTTTCTTCTAGCCCAGTATCAAGATGAATTCTTCACGAGCATCCTCAACTGAGAAAGAAGAGGACTCAGTAGGAATGTGAGCCTTTTTATTTATTGCCAATGTTCCATATATATATATATAGATGACCTCTATACAGCTCCACTGCCATGATTCATTCCAACCAGGACTGCCTATGATCTTCAAATGAATAACTCAACTCACTTGCAGTACGGAGGTAGCAGACTGCGGATATAATATTTCTTAAACAGCATCATAGGCACAATTCGTCAGCAAGCGTCTCCCTTTGAAGGAGAAACTGTCATGAGCAATTCCATCATGACTGACAATCGACTTTTTTTTTAATCTGATCAGTCTCCGATCAATTTAAGCATAACGATCCCTTGTATATATCCATGGATTAGCTCTCTACTACCAATCCAGGCTTAGACACGGAAGAGGCCAATCCCGAACCCGGCTTGGCGGGTGCCGAGGTCCAGGATGGCGTACGCTGGTAGCTGCCTACATGAGCTCCGCATCAGAGTGAGGATCACTATTTCGTTTTTGAGTCTTTTTCTGATCTGTAGGTTGATTCTGATCCAATTGCACATATATACTTAAATACGTACATACATGGCGCGTATTGCGCAATCTCATCTACTAACCCAAGGTTCTGCATAGCGGAGGAATAGGGATTGTCGCCTGGGGCATCAACATCAACATCAGCGTCAACGATCATGCCCGAACGCCCTCGATTCCACGAGAGAGTACTCGCATTCACTCGTGCTGGCACAAAAAAGACTACCCCTTGTTATAGGGCCTGCTCTTCTCTCCCACGACCATCCTCAGAGCGACTGCAGAGATCGACTCGACCAGATTCGCTAGAACTTGCCCAGGATCTTCCACGAAAGGTCACCTCCTCCGACACTCACCACCATGACGGAGACAGAGACGGAGACAGACCAACTGAGAAGAAGCAACCTCCCGAAAAAGAGGAGCAGACGGTGCTCTACCTGGCATACGGCTCGAACCTGTCGGTAGAGACGTTCCGCGGACGCCGCGGCATCAGACCGCTTTCGCAGGTCAACGTCTACGTGCCGGAATTGAGACTGACCTTTGATCTTCCTGGCGTGCCGTATATAGAGCCGTGCTTTGCGGGGACGCAGTTCCGTACCAATACTGCTAACAAAGACGAAGAGGGCGCGGAAAAAGAAGAAGCTGTTGCTGAATATGTTGATCCTACTAGTTCTATCGATATCGAGAAAGCCCCTCTCCTCCAGGACCAGAGACATGGACAGGCCCACACACAGGACTATCACAAGAACCGATGGCACAAACCGCTTATCGGGGTCGTCTACGAGGTGACCCTGGCCGACTACGCGCGCATCATCGCGACCGAAGGCGCAGGCCACGGATACCGCGATGTCGTCGTCACCTGCTACCCGTTTCCCGACTCGTATCGCCCGGAAGACCCTGTGCCCGAGCATCCTGATAGGGACAGAAATACAACGCTGCCTCCGTTCAAGGCGCATACGCTTCTCTCCCCATTCGCGTGGAATGATGAGACGAATCGATATTCCCTCCTCCGACCCGATCCGGCATACGCCCAGCCCTCCGCCCGCTATCTCAACCTGATCAGGACCGGCGCTGCAGAGCTGGACTTCCCTACCGAGTACCGCGCCTATCTCGCCTCCATCCGGCCGTATCGCATAACCACCCTGCGGCAGCGCGTGGGGAAAGGCGTCTTTCTCACACTGTGGCTTCCTCCGCTCTTCGTACTCGTAGTTCTTTCGTCGCTTCTCGCGGATGCTGATGGTCGTAGTCCCGACTGGCTGGGGAAAGTACAAGATGCCGTAATGAAGGCTATGTGGTCGAGTTACGATAGGTTTTTCCGGAAAATCTTTGGTGATGGTGAGAGGACGATTGGAGATGTATGATGATGATAGTCATGTTGGACCTTCTTTTTTTTTTTCTTGTATAGGATCATACAGACATCAATACAGACATCAATACATGGGTTTACTATTCAACAGTAGCACAGGAAAAGAGACATCAGGAATCAAAAAATGGAAAAAATAAACGAGCAGACACTTCACAAAGGAAATCTAACGACTATTTTGATGTATGTATACAAAGGAGTACAGGGCATACGCCAATGTATACCTGTGGAGTTAAAAGAGAGGTGCCGTCTTTCTCTTTTGTCAAACACAGTTTCAAGAAAATATCTAGCGTACAGATACAGAGATTTCTGGATGATATCGGCTGGAGACAAGACAGATGACAAGGGGAATAGTCGATGACCGAGACGAGTTCTCCGTTTAGTGTTTCACCGGCGGGTTGTACACGATCTTCCTCGTCTTGATGGCAGCCCACTTGTATCGCTTGACCCACACGCTCAGGGCGAACAGACCCGCCAGCAAGGTCAGCGCCTTCATTCCCATCTTCTTGCGCTCATCCATCTCTGGTTCGGCGGCCCAGTTCAGGAATTCGACAACGTCCTTGGCCATCTGAGAGGTCGTGGCCGGGGTGCCGTCCTCGTACTCAACCAGACCGTCAAACAGGACACGAGCCATGGCGATACCTACCACACGTTAGTCTCGCTGATTTTATTAATTAGGATTCATGTTTCATACCGGTGCCGGGGAAGTACGGGTTGAAGTTCATGCCCTGCTGGACCTGGGCGCCCGCCGGAGGCTCATCCGGGTAACCCGTCAAAAGACTGAAGATGTAGTTGCAGCCACCGTGACGACCCTTGACGATCAAGCTCAGATCCGGAGGAAGGGCACCGTTGTTGGCAGCACGGGCGGCCTCCTCGTTCTTGTAGGGAGGCGGGATGTAGTCGGAAAGCTTTCCAGGGCGCTTCTCGATCTCGCCCTGCTCGTTCGGCTCAGTGTCGTACTCGTGCTCTTCGGCCATGGCCTTCATTTCATCAACAGTGTGCATCACACCAACAAATGCGCGCCACGGGACACGGCTGAGGGAGTGGCAGCTTGAGCAAACTTCGCGGTAGACCTGGAAACCACGGCGAAGGCTGGAAATGGATGAGTATGAATTGCGCTCTAGCAGAGTAATTGGCTACTCACGCCTGGTGATCGAAGGTCTTGTTCCATTTCTGGTGTTCCCAAGGGTACCGAGTCGGGTGCAACCTGGATCATCGCGTATCAGCCTCAACACCATTCCCCAATCGAGTCGACTCAGCCGCAGAGCTCACCCTTCCTCAGCAGGCGTCATTGCAAAAGCCTCTTGTCCGAACAGATGGTAGTACCAGGCCGCCGAGCCGATAGTAGCGATCGTGGCAGCGGTTGCCGTGAGGGTGAGGTAAAACGGAGAGCTCGCATTCTCAGCGCCGGATGACGTGGAAGATGCCCGCTGGACAATTGATCAGTAAAAGACCGCCAGAGTCAATGAAGGAGGTCTGGAAAAGCCATTGCCCTATTCCAGCAGGGTCAATGGCAGCCGCACCGTGGGATTGCGTACCGAGGGCTGGCGGAGGCTGCGTGCGATGGCCCGCGAGGGCGCAGCACGCAGGACGGAACGAGCCAGCATTGCTGCTAATGTAACCAAGACCCTCCGTTGAACGAAACAGAGGAGGAAGGAACACGAGCGCGGGAGGGGTAGAGAGGGGAGGGACGGTGGGCACCGCGAGGGTAGATGTCCTTGAGGCTGGAAGTGAAGTTGGAAGTTGGCCGTCGGAGCTCGTCAAGTTTCTCTTGGGGGTGGATTGGCTACACCTTCGCGCTGATTGGCTGGACGACCGGCCTTGGCCATCCTCGGCGAAAACCGCGCCGGCTCTCCCTCTCGTCCATGCCACGAGGACGGCATGCCTGGTTGCAGTGCCTTCGACGAGGTCATTGAGCAGTTATAGAAGCATCGTCGATGTCAATTGACTTCGAGAATTACGACTATCAGAAAAGCCACCCATGAAAGCCCGAGACGTCCAGGTACATCCTCATACGACCTAGGATAGCTCTCTAAGAGATGGCAGTTGATATCATGCCTCGAGCAGCCCACAGTTGAACGAGACCTCTTGCAACCAAAGACATGTCCATACAGAAGTCTCTCCCACTACGCATTATTATTTGGGAGCGTCCAATACTCATAATGTCACACATGTATCCACCTAGTGGCTCGCTGATATCCTAGATCCCGCCTCTCTTTGGCCAGACGTAAAATGACACCAGCAGGATTCATCCAAAGCCCAGATGCTAATGAGTTTCACTTGCAATTCGAGTTCAGTCATGCCAGCAACTCGTTAGATGGTGAGGCTGTCAAGTATAACGCCTAACTGGGATATGAGCCAATAGGGGCATTTTGCCGCTCATGCCCGCCTTCTTCCTGACTGCAGCTTCAACAGTTGTTTTGAAGCCATTGACCACTCTAGCGCCTTGGACTTTGCTTCTTTTCTGCTCTTTTCTATACTTCAAAGATGACGGATCCGGATCCGTAAAGAGAGTCATACGATCTTCTATATTCTAGAGATAGTTTATCCAACAATACCAGCGGTCACTTTGTCGACCCAGCGAGGCCATCGTCCGCCGCAACACCCCTCTTGCGACAAGAATTTCCACCGCTTGTCCTTCCCAATGTCTTTTCGAGAGAGGCAACATGTCGAACGTCAAGAAACCCCCGGTGTTTATCGGCCCGCGCCGAGACGTCGTGGCTTCGCTGAAGATGGCTTCGATGGAGTTTTCGAAGCCAGCTCTTCCTGCCGGTATGCGGTCTGCTGTATTGATTCAACGGGCTCTGAAAGAAGCTAATATAACGTAGAGATAATGTCTCTGGTCTTGGATTATGTGGGGCCAACAGATCTTATCAGGATCGCACAAACATCGAAGCGGATGCGGGAAATGGCATACGATGATACAAGATGGGTGCAGAGACTGAAGCTCATGGGTTGCTGGGACGAACTGCAAGCAAGAAAACTATCAGAGCAGGCGGCTATCATGACTGGTCTCCCACAAGGGACAGGAGGTGTAGTATTGAATGGGGAGAAGCCCATCGCGAATGGAACAGAACACCAGTCCCATGACCGGAAAGCCTCGACGTCTGACGGCTTTGATCCAACACCGATATCATCTGTGGGAAATTTGGAGCAATCTGTAACTTCCACACAAGACAGTGCACTGGTGGTATTGAAAAACGTCAAGTCAATCCGTGGGCAGGCGCGCCAGGAGTATGGGAAGGTTCATGCTGCTTTATCGCCGTTCTACGAGGACATTGCAAATTCAGGAGGCTCAACGGAGAGCTTGGTTTTCAAGAGGTACACTGAGCCAGAGAGTCAGGCTCAGATGCTTTCTCAACTGCAGGCATTCGCAAAGAGTGACAATACTCAAGGCTGGTACGAGAGAGAACAGCGGCTTCGTATGGCTGTCTCGTTGTTCGAGACCGCGGCTCTCAAAGAGTTTCGAAATGGCTATGAATCGGACGATATTGACGTTCTCATGCGGAGATATGCACACGTGCTGTGGATACTCAATGGGGGTCAGTCTGCA
This sequence comes from Rasamsonia emersonii CBS 393.64, assembly GCF_000968595.1. NCBI lineage: Eukaryota > Fungi > Ascomycota > Eurotiomycetes > Eurotiales > Trichocomaceae > Rasamsonia > Rasamsonia emersonii. The sequence goes on along the minus strand of NW_013562577.1, from coordinate 25,857 downwards.
ATTGACCTGTTTATCCATCATAATCATCTTATAACCCGGAAATCCGACTACGGTAATGTCATGGATTGTATTGATACATCAACGGGGACTGTGAAACTCGAGCATACGCAAGCATTCCTCACGCGCTTTGGAGTGGCTTACAATGAAGAGATCTCGATTATCAACCGAGCGTTTCCGCCCAGTCTAGACGTTGTTACCCCGTTTCTCGAAAAGGTCGGCAGCGATGTTTTATCTCCGTTCTTGACCGCACTATTTGATGAACTACACCGAGTGAATATTGAGTCATATTTGAAGGCGGTCTCTGGAACGTTTGTGCAATGCTTTAACCTCATGAAAGATCTGCGACCTAGTCAGAGTGACAATGAAGGCTTACACGAGGCTGTGATACCTGTCCTTCGTCAAATTTACGAACCTCATATCGACCTCTATCTAGCGGAGGAGCTGGACTTCTTCCGACAAGGTTGTGACACCGCAGTCCGGGACTGGGACAGACAACTCTCCGAACAGGCCGCATCGACAGAATCTCTTCTGATGTCCAACGTCAATCGACAAGCAGACAAGAAAGACTTCCTTTCTTCTTTCAAGAAAGTGGTTATGATGCCAGTGAACATTCTTCCTACGTTCTCCAGCAAACCCAGCGGCCAGAAAGCGGAGGAGGAGCCCAAGGGCGGCCCCCCTCCCTCTAAAAAGTGTGTCTCGATTCTCTACCGTTTCACCTGCCCCAGTTTCATTGCCAGAGGCTCCAACGGATGAGCTTGCTGCAAAAGCTGCCATCATGAACATGAAATTGGAGGGTATCCGCTCGCTTTTTAGCATCGAGGTTGCCTTGAGTTTGGTCCATGCTGCCAAAGCCAGCCTTGAACGTGCTGCACAGTTTGTGAAGCTTGGTGGTGAATACGGGGATGCTGCCAAGCAGCAATGCAAAGGCATATTTGTGTCTCTTCTCCACATCCTGGGCCATCGTCACGTTATCGAAGGGTTTGACAAGGCGGTGGACCATCTGTCCAACTACCGACCTCGAGAGCAAGGCGAGCGTGACGAGTCCAATGTCAAACCCTTAGTGACCTTTCTTGAGCTGGTTAACGTGGGAGATCTCATCCTCCAGATGATGGACGTGTTCTACGAACAGGAACTTGTCGGTACGAAGTTGACGGACCGGAACGACTTTCTTGACCCGGCTGTCAAAGCGAAGAAGAAATTCGAACAGATGCTGGACGAACGGGTGGCGTCTGGACTGAACAAGGGAATTGATGTGCTCATGGAGGAGGTGGACTACCTCCTGGCCACGAAACAGTTGAGCACCGACTTTAACCCAGAGGCCTCGATGAATCCACAGCGGCAGACAATGGATGTTGGTGTCAGCGAGGCTGCTCTTGCGGTGGTTGACGTTGTCTCGTCGCATACCCAGATGCTGGTGGGGAGCACAGACAAGAGCACGCTCGATGTGTTCAACCAGGAAGTTGGGCTACGGCTCTTCGCGGCGATTTGCAAACATCTCAAGCGCCAGCGGGTTAGTGTGGAAGGGTCTCTGAAACTGATCAGGTAAGCCTAAAGACCCGTTTTGTTCAACGTCGAGATTACTGACGTCAAGATCAGCGATATGAACCATTATTTCAAATTCATCCAGACGTTCAAGAACAACGAACTTCTTCTCTATTTCAAGGCTCTTCGAGAGCTGTCCCAGATCTATCTCGTGGATCCATCCGACGCCAAGGAGCTAGCTACCATAATTGCCGATGCGGATCGGTTCTACGGCATCTTCCGGGCGGAAGAGGTTTACGAATTCGCTGAACGGCGGGCCGACTGGTTCCAAGTGCGACGGGATGTCGAGCGAGCCATGTATGGTGTTGGATGCAGCGTGATGTAGGCGCAAGCCCGCATTTTGGAGATTCGAATTTCTATATATATATGCCTTGATGATATGACACAGTATATATATAACGTACTTGCTACGAGTTGGTGAGTTTCCATCCGGTGCATAGCGACAGTGACGCCGAGTTAGATCTCTACCCCTCATGATTTTTTTGTTGTCTTATAAACTATATAGTTTATGAGTGATGACAGGATAGTATACCCTACTGGAATGACATTACCTGTATATACGAGGTGAATGGCTCGATTTTAATTTATGAAGGGAAGTGAGTCCAGTTTGACGCATGTGTTAATTAAAGAGGTCTCTCCTGTGGTAGCCAATCGCCAGTCATGTCCACTAGATGATTAACCTCAGCACGTACTGAAACACTAGAATGAGTCCTGGAAAAAGTCACAACCAACCAACCATGTGAGAACACCATCAGTTTAGTGTGGAAATTGCGATAATCCTGACAAATATTCCAGTGATTCATCGATGACTCTTCTATGGTATGCTGCTATTTTTGGCACCGATACAGTAAGTAGGTACCTGATCTGATCAGATGGGGTCTGAGAACATATATATATTATTTTACGGGTTGTACTCAGACTTTGTTTTTATTCTTTAGATGACTGTTTTTCATAACTACTGCAAGTGTCGGATCCAGGAATGGAACCCGTTTCTATGATGTCCGTTCTATGACCCTACTAATTTATATGCATGAACGGCTAACCATCATTATTCATTACTCATCACCGACAACCTACCTAATCTCATGACATCTCACCATGTTGTATACACACATGACCTTCACAAGAGATTCATTCTGGAAGGCTCAAATCTATTTATCTACACTTTTTTACCGTTCTATCTTATGATGATCCTAGATGTGGGGAGTAATCTCATATTCCCTTTTTTCTCTATTTACCATCCAGCATCTTTATATTTGTGTGCCGCTCATCTGCGGACAGCAAGCACAAGCAATAACCACTACTACCACTGTTCAAGCCGCGGCACAGTGCTCAACATTTTTGTCTTCATCATATACTTCACCATCCGAATTTCGAAACGAAGTACTCGACAGCACCAACTACTATCGCCACCTAGACAATGCCGAAGTGAGTAGATTGGATTTGGCATGACTATGCTCTTGGAAGGCTTCTTTCTAGTTGCTTAACCATAGTGCTCGTTTTAGAATGGTCTATACAAGATCGAGCTAAACTGCTCCCAAGGTATCACGACTGGAGACTTAGGCATAAGCCCGCGCTTGCTAGTATAGGGACCCTAGGTGTATAGTTTTCTACCAGATTAATTATTCTTTCTTCCCGATTGTTGGTTCTTAATTGTGAAGAAACCCACCTCTAGATGGTTTTCTAGACTTTACTACCCTAACAGGTCACTTATTAAGTGGAAGTGTCTGTACTTCGTCAAGCACTTCGGGGAAATATTGGCCAACGTCTTGGGTTGGGGAATAAGTCTAGTACTTTTTTTTTAAAGTGAAATGAAAAGTTACCCAGCTTATTATCTCATTGTAAGAATTTTGGCCAAAGAAATACTGAAAAAAACATACTTTCTTTAATAATCCATCTTACAGGGTTCCGACTTGCAGAATGAGGCTCCGACCTAGCCTCGTTCGACCTAACAGGTATTTTATTAAGACATCATCTCCTCTTCAGTTTCGGTATTACTACTTAGGTAGATGTCTTAACTGCCACACCCAAAGCTTATTTTCGAATCGTCCTGACGAATTATAATACAACTCAGCCGGTCCTAGCATGCCTGTGCCACCCAGATTTGTTCTTGTCATGCAAACCGGTGCACTGTAGACGAATTAGCCCGGAGCTTACGGCTTAGCAGCCTTGTTCAGCGCATGCAGATATATTGAAAGGGGAAGAGAATTTATTTGGATTGGCCCGTGGAACCCATAGTTTGGTGAGGGGGGACCAGGGGGGAAGAGGGAGAGAGGGGGGCTGAGTGAGATGAATCCTTTCAGCAAAGCCTCAGCCTTATACAGTCATTTCAACAACCCATTGCAACAAACCTGTCCAGTATATATAACCGGGGCGCAAGGAACCAACAAAATGCCTGTTGTATACCCCTCATCTGGCTGTGGCCAAACTGGTCAGTGGAGTTTTAGCGCAACACCCTCTTGCACACATCAATTGTGTTATCTTTGGAACTTGGATCGTTTATTGCTCTTGTCATTATCATGTCTGAACCGCTGGCAAAGACTGCCTCCAAGTCATCGGACAAAGACGTGTCCGCTGTCCCTAACCTGAAACGAAAAGACGGCAATGACCCGGACGATGAAGATAGGCGAGAGGTAGTGATGAATAGTACCCAGTGTTTGATCCAAGCGCATCTGTTTGGAATCCACTGATCATGATAACAGCCTTTGGACTCGTCTTTTCAGCATTTTGAAAAGTCGAACATGGTTCGGGGCGGGCAAATCGTGTATGGTGGTCAGAGATTTGGTAGGTGGGAATCTTTCCTTAGCTCCTTCCTGCTTGCTGCCATCGATGGTCATCTCTATCTTATTGACAACTACTGCACAGAGCATAACATCTACAGTAAGTGGCATCAGGTCCACTGGCTACATTGTGTCACAGTCGTATACGACCCTATTGACGCTTCTAATACGGTGATATAGTTCAACAGAGTTCGTTGTCCACAGAAGAAACGCTGGAAGTATGACAGTTGTTTGGAGAAGTCACTGATCGTTGCACAGGTGTCGAAGATAGCCTGTCAATAGACGCGGACATTCCCGACTTTGCCAACAATGTCACCAATTTCTTTAACCTAGTTAGCAACGTTCACTATCGTTGGAAAAAGGCTTGCGGTGGCACCCAGGTTACCAAGCAGCTGGCTGCGCTGAAAACGCTCCTTTCCCGGGTTGAAGCGGAGGCGAGGTCGCCGCAATCACTTTTTGCGCGCAACCCAAAACATCTTGAGTGGTGGAATAACTTTTCGAAAGAGTGTCACGATACGATTGCGAATTTGGAAAAGGTTCTAGAGAAGCACAAGGACCTGGGCAGGAATCCTAAACGGAACTGGGAGCGGATACAACGGAAAGAAGAGAATGTGTCCGACCTTCTCCAGATCCTGAAGAGGAAGAGGTCGGAGTTGAAGGACCAGCTTGTGTTGCTCGGGATAAATTCCCAAGGGCGTGTGGAGCACGAAACCCTGCCTAACATTTTCAAGAAAATAGTCGAGATTACCAGGATTTTAATTCCTCATCTAGCGGGCACTAATCGTTCGATTATGGATACACTTCATCTCAGTATACAAATCGATATCGGGGTTACCGTACGAATCAGCCCTTCGACTCATCTAACTCCTCACCCAGGTATTCTCATCCGGATCATCCACAAGCCTCTACCAGGGAGCGAACTCGCCCTTCTGACAATACCGAATTCAACCGTGAAAACACAAACTCGACTGGGTGTTCAACATGTTCATCTCCGTCGCCTGGATTCACTCAGCGTGACAAGTCCGGCAAGGAACGCAGACTCATCACCTGGGAGAAGCTGCCTGAATCGGAACTGCATCCACTGAATGAAAAACAAAAACTGCCTGAAGGCTGGGACTGGAGAATCGACGAGAATAATCGACTGTTTTACGTGGACACGTACGCTCGGGGGAGGAGAAGCGGTGTTTCTGGAAACCGCCCCAGAAAGAAAAAGACATCGAGCATATACTACCTCCTGGCTGGGACAGGCACTGTACAATATTTGGGCGGATCTTTTGGAAACATCGAGCGTCAAAAATAGTGTCCTACAAGCATCCGGCCCTTTGTAGACAATTCATGCACAAACGTGGAGAACTATTCCTTCTTCGACAGAATGAAGGAGGAAGAAGAGTGTTCACGAAATGGACTCCCGCCGACTCAACAGAGTATAGGATCGATGATGAAGAGGTGGCCTGCCAGATAGAGAGCTCTGTCTGGAAAGATGGATTATCAGACGAAGCTGTCAAAGTTCGTGGAGAGCTGTGGTGGGGGAATTTCTCTTTGCAAGAACGACGTTTGAGGCTGACACCGCGTTCTCGTCATTCAAGTGAGCCGATTTTCCGCGACTGAGCTTTGGGGTCGCAGTTATTCTGCTTCCATGACATAAAGTCTGAGACCAGAATACAATACACATCGTCTATTTTACTAAACTGTGGATTTTGCCTCAGAAAGATATTATAGATGTTGTCTTCAGGGTCAGTCTAAAGCCCAAGTAGGGAGATTACATCGCCACTTGAGTATCCCAGATATCTCCTTGCGATGTTTATCGATTTAGTCCGTCACTTACTCGATTATCGCAGTTGCATTTACCCTAGGTCAAGTCAGCACTGTCGTGAACAGAAATACACATATTTCAACATACCAAATCTCATACCACCATAGACAACTTGATTACCTCCGTACACCAGATTGGACCGTATAATCTTGGTGTACCGACCAAGGTCTCTGTTCTCACCATCGCCATTCCGAGATACTCCTTGCTCGCGTATGACGATGCGTTCTGCAGCCACGGGTCCTGGAGCTAACTCCTTAATCCATCTCCGAAGCTCGCCTACGATGCTCACAAAGCCCGGGTCATCCTCGGTCTCGAATCTAGTCATATCCATATGGTTACTGTGGATTCCAATGGAGGTGTACCCGGGAAGAGTGGCAGCGCGCTTCGGAACAATCTGAACAGTGCATAAGCAGTCAGCATGCGTTGCGGACACAGGGTATGCTTGTTATCTTTCACCTCGTCCATGCCCGGTAGAGGCAGCTCTTCGTAAAAACAGGTAATGGCGATGGGATGTGCTCCATCGTTGACCCGTGCTCTCAGCATAGAATGGAAGTCGATCTGGATCCGTTCCAGCACTTCAGAATCGGCCCGAAGCACCTGGATAATCTGCGAATTGGTCTGTTTGATCAGCCCGATCAATTTGGCCAAACCTTCGGCCCACTGTGCAAAGCCAGAACCGGAATGCGGCGTGCCGAGAAAGATGATACCGTGGGTGCGGCGAAGGATCTGCTGAAGGTGTCTTTCAGGACTTCCTCGCGACGACAAGAGAGCCTATCGCCGGGCGAGTCAGCAGGTATTATATCCCGGCAAGTTGGAGGATTCATTTGCTGAGCGAACATCCTCACACACAAGGCCACCCATACTATGCGCGACGAATATGATGGGGCGATCATTCTGCAGACTGGTCAGGAATGTTCTTTTCTTTCGCTATGCCTTGAGATTGAGAGATCATTATGGTGTCATCCTCCTCTCGGCACGTCGCTATGGCAGCCAGCAAGTTCCGAGAGTGGTCACCAATCCTGTTCTTCGAGACCAAAGCCCTCCAGTCGACGATACGGGCGTCATAGCCAAAAGTGAGTATTCGAGCCTGAGGGAGCTTTTGTGGTAGAAGCGACTGGGGCCATGGCGTGAGGGCGTTTCGCGCTGTCCAGGTCCTCATCCGATCACCGGTCAGACCATGGATGAAGATAATGCTGGGCACAAGCCTCGCATTAGTAATATGCAACACTGGTGAATATCTGACGAAGTGACTTACTCAACAACAGCATTGTCGGGCTCGTAGAGTTTTTTGAGGCCGTAAGAAGAATTGCGCCGAGTAGGGCTTGGATCGTGGAACTCCCCTTCGTTGCCGTTTGTCCTTCTTTTCCGCGGGAGTAGCTGTCGTAACATCTTTGTATTTCCTTATATAAGACAGCACGCTCATATGCTAAATGGAAAAAAGGGAGCCGGGAGGTAATATCTTGCAACTAACCTAAGGGTCAGCATTGTTCTGTCTTCAGGCCTTTTTAGAACTGCCACGTTGACACCCCTCATCCGGATCAAGCTGGGCCGATATCACTAATAGTCCCTGCAATGGTGTGCTGACTTACGTGGTATATCCTTGTTGGTACAATGCAAGGCTGGGGGAGGCTGATGGTTATGGAGAGTTAGCCTGAACAAGGCTGCTCTTGCAACATGTGATCACAACAGCCTGGCAAGAAGATTGCATCTTGTGCATCCCCCACATGGGCTTTCATTTCGAATGACACAGGCTCTTTCAGCACCTTTTGAATCGTTCCAGACCAACTGCATCATGATGATCTGATTCATCACGGAAATTCCCAGTGAGGGCTGCAAAGAATGCAAACCCTACATCTCCCCCCGAACCGTCAACTACTTCAACCACGACAGTCGCCGCAGCCCACACGAGCACAGACCCAAAGGGAAAACCTGTCAAAGACGGTAGTATCAGCGGGGCCAAGAAGGATGCTGAGCAGGAATATTCTTTTATTCTCCCCATTTTTATCTCATATCGGCTCCTTATATCAGTCTTCTGCTAATATGGCACTGGCACAGCAGGAGCAAGACGCATGGGATCCTTTGAAACAGAATCCTGTTCGCCTTCCTAGCTAGGAGATGGCTGGCTGGCTAGCTTCGCCCCTGTATACGATGGTAGTAGGACTGACTATCGTGCAGTCTAGCACAGTGTCTCGGCATCAACAATTCGAAAAATCGAACTATGTGGAAGGCAAGCAGACGATCTATGGAGGAATGACGTTTCGTACGTGAAACTCATTATTAGTCTTCGTCGATTTCGGTCCAGACGTTTCTCATACATACGTTCAGAATGAGGACTCTCGGAATTCGGGATTACACTGATCCAGCAGCACCTATTATTAGCTTCGGGCGTTCTCCCAGCAGGAAAGGAAACAAGGCGGTAATCCAGATAGTCTGGAACAAACTACCTAATCAGTGTGCTTGCTGCGAAAGATGAATTGTATCAGTGCTTCGAATTCTCTACATGTCCATATGTATCTGGTAGAGATACTAAATAAACAGTCTCAGTGCGAATGGGATGATCTCAGCCGTATATGTACACAAGGTTGATGTGTATACCTCTACTAGACTTCTCAACGCTCGTCAAAGATTCACTTTAGACATAGGACCGGGAAAGATTTTTTTTTTAAAAAAAAAAGGCCAAGATAACTGCGTTGCGTTGCTCGGTTTTCACTCATCTATTCAGTTTAGGGTGTAATCTCGGTGTAACTCATGTATATTCCCAAGTCTATCTACTAGGACCACTCCAGTGTATAACAGATCTTTAACTTTTAAACGTCTCATGAGAGAAACATAATCAGAAATCGTCGGCTGCTTTTTCAGGGTATCATCGACATAATCTATACGCAATATCTCGACCCTGTTGGCGAGATCAATGCCGCCATATCTTCACCGCTTTGTCTCTGCCTCCACTGCCGACTCTTTCGCCGTCTGGGCTCCAGTCCACGGCGTAGACTTCGTCCTGGTGCCCTGGAAGATCCATGGCCAGCTTCCCCGTACGGACATCCCAGACTTTAAGAGTTGTGTCTTTGGAGGATGAGACCAAAAGACGAGAATCAGCCGAGAAGCAGCACTGATAAACGGCGCCGACGTGACCCCGCAGTGTTGTGATGAACCTGTTCCTCATCAGTAATCTGAAGATGGCATGTATCAGGTGCAAAACAGAACTTACTTCCCATCGCGGGCGTTCCATAATTTGACATGGGTGTCGAACCCCGCAGAGGCAATGTACGCCATGTCAGGAGAAAACGTGACGTGGTTCACTTCTTTCTGGTGACCCAGTAACCGAGCAATCGGCTTCGACGAGCTCTCCGGATCCCAGAGATACATGGTATAATCGTCACTTGCCGACACAAGCTTCTCTGTAATTCTGTTATTGATTGTGGCAGCTTTCTCGAATCGCTGCTTCGCCTTCTCGACCCTTTCCGCCTCTGTCTCTGGAACTTTCTTCGTGTGGTCGTAGAACGCAGTACGGAGGACAAAGTCAGTGGAGAGAGCCAGGTGGTTTACGCGGTGGGCATGCGCAGCCAACGTCTGAATGAGACTGCCATCTTTCGAACTCCACACTTTGATCGTCTTGTCATGGGAGGAAGTATATATCTTTCCTGTCCCGCCCCAGCGAACACAGGTCACTGAACCCTTGTGTCCCGTGAGGACAATATCAATCCTCTTGTTGACAACATCCCAGACGCGGACCGTCGTGTCCTTCGACGCGGAGGCCAAACGAGGCCTGCCAGACTCTTGCAGGTGATAAGGCTCCCACGCCAGACTGTTGATCCACTTAGTATGGCCCTTGAGTGGGCCTCCTAGAGGCGAGCCTTTCTTTGCATCCCACAGTCTCACCGTATTGTCCATACTCCCTGTTGCAATTATGGCGCCATTGGGAGAATAACTGACCGCCAGGACCCAGTTCGTATGACCCTTTAGTGTATGTAAAGGCGTGCCAGTTTCGCAATCCCAAATTCTAGCGGTTGAGTCACCGCTTCCAGTAACCATTGTAGCCGAGGACACGGGCGAGAACGCGGCAGCAAGGATTGCTTCTCCATGGCCGGATATTGAGGCAGAACATCGTGATACCGCCTTGACTCGAAATACTGCTTGCGGGGTGTAGTGGAGGTGGACTGTATCTTCGGTGGTTTTGATACCCGGCTTCAACAACGAATGATATAAATCCGACAAAATGTCGACAACCTGCCCATCTTCGCCTTCTGACTGATATGTGAATCTATATGGCACCCGCTCATGTTCGTCCTGCCGTGTCACAGAGGATTAGTCTCAGGTCTGGGCAGATTTGACGAAATCTTGCCGGAACAAAACATGCGTACCTACATTACCCTGGAGTGTATTCAGAAGTGTCTCAAGGTTCTTAACATTGGCATCAGCAACAGGAACAGACACTGCAGGCCCAGTCGGCGTGCCAGTGGCCTGGTCGACAAACTGGACTCGGATGCTACCCAGGTCGCTGGGGATGGTCTCGATTTCCTGTTGCTGTCGTGCCTTCTCCGCAATTTCGCGCTTTTGGCGCTTGCTCGGAGGAGGTACGAGAGTCGCCATTTTCAGGCGAGTTGAGCAGACGAAGTAATCGTAGCGAAGGAATTCGACGTTGGGGATTTTGTATGTCGGATTGTAGAAATTTTGGAGCGCCGCCCTAAACCGCTTCGGGAAATCTTATCTTATCGCCCGCGCGACTCCTTCCTTTTCGAGAACCATAACCTGCCTTCCCACTTCAGTTGTCTTGCGTCTTGCTGAAGACAATGAATTACGCCGAATGATGCCGAATTTGATTCGATTATCTGATAATAAGACCGCTGTGTGAAATCAAGATGTCCTCAGCTTATACAATAGGAACGTCCTACCCATTGGAAGACGAGACAACCACCTCCGTACGCATTGCAGACCATGCTAGTGAACGGCCATGGACAGCAAGACCAACCACAACCGCCACGAGCATTGCATCGCAGGAAGTGATATGCGCCGTCAGTGAATCCAGAGGTGTATCACCTACAGTGGGCCTTGCGTTTGTCAATCTTTCCACTTCAGAAGCAGTACTCTGTCAGATCTGTGACAGCCAATCTTATGTGAAGACCATCAACAAGATCGGGGTGTTTGAACCCAGTGAGCTCATCTTCATGAATACTGCCACTCAGTCAAAGCTTTACTGTATTGTCCAAGAGAATTTTCCAGCACTCACAATCACCTGCATTGATCGCAGGTATTGGTCTGACAGAGCTGCCCATGATTATGTGGAAATGCTTGCTTTCCCCGAAGAAATCGAGTCCATCCGGGTCTCCATGGAGGGTCACTACTTTGCCGCATGCTGTCTGGCTGCGGTAAGTCCACTCAAGCCTGTTTATTAATGTCTGAACTCATTTTCCGCAAGGTCCTGAAATACGTAGAGCTCCAGCTCTGCAAGTCATTTGCTTTCCATTCTCTTCGTATCAAATTTGAACCGTCTCAAGGTTCAATGATGATTGATCTCTCCACTATCGTTTCTTTAGAATTGATACAGAATCTTCAAAAGAGCAAGTCTCGGGACTGTCTCTTCGGACTACTCAACGAGACCCTCACACCAATGGGTTCCAGATTGCTGCGGAGTAACATTCTTCAGCCCTCTACAGAGCCGGAAAAGATTGTAGCGCGATACGATGCTCTTGAAGAGTTGAGCTCCAAGGAAGAAATGTTTTATTCTGTCAGGCAAGGTAAGATATGCAATCGACTCTGCAGTGGCGACTAATGTCTGGTCTGTGTCAGCTCTCAAAGGGTTTGTCGATTCGGACAAGGTTCTTACTTCTGTCAGTGGCCTTGCATAGCTCAAAGTGCATTGCATCCGTACTGACAAGAAAGCTTATCCTCAACCCTGTGAAATCCACATTTCACCATGTGGAGCAGTCGGTCAACCATGTCATTATGCTCAAATCATACGTGATGTCCATCAACCCAGTCTATGAAGCACTGGCCGGAGCGCAGAGTGCACTCCTGAAGAAGATAAGAGATGTTAGTTCTTCCGGAAGAAGTAAATAGGATGAAGATTTCTAAATTGTCTAGCTGTGTGCACCAGCTGGTTACCAGTCGATTCGAGACATGATTGACGGCACTCTGAATGAAGACGTAACATATCAGAGCAAACCACTTGACTTGAGAAATCAGCGTACCTACGCCATTAAAGCATGTTTCAACTGGATTCACTACCTTTAAAAATAGCTGACTTGCTGTAGGCCGGTGTGAACAGCCTTCTCGATGTTGCGAGACAGACGTATAAAGAGGCCAATGCGGATGCCACAGAGCTGGTCACAAGACTCGCAGGTCGGTCGCATGTCTGTCTGGCTAGGTTTTTCCTGACTCTGTATAGAAGTATATGACCTCTCGCTGGATCTGAAGTTCGACAGTGCGCGACAATACTACATATCTCTCTCCGTATTCGGGTTGGATGAGGGGCCTCTCCCTGATATTTTCATTAACTGCTATAGAAAGAGGGACCGCATCGAGTGCCAAACTTTGGATCTCGTCAAACTGAACCAGAGAATCACTGACGCCCACAATGAAGTGATTAATATGAGCGATCGGAGCATTCAGGAGTTGATCAGCGAAATATGCGCGGATATCTCTGGGCTTTTCAGAATCAGTGAAGCCATCGCCACCTTAGACATGTTGGCGGCTTTTGCACAGCTTGTGACGACACAGGAATATGTTCGGCCAGAATTGACCGATGTCTTGGCCATCAAGTCTGGTCGTCATCCGATTCAGGAGAAAATCCATCGAGGCAAGTTTGTACCGAACGACACCTATGCGGCACAGCAGTCGCGGTTTCAGATCATCACCGGGTGCAATATGAGCGGAAAGTCCACGTATATCCGTTCCATCGCGCTCATGACAATTATGGCACACATCGGATGCTTTGTCCCGGCGGATTATGCGTCGTTTCCTATTGTGCGTCAACTATTTGCTCGAGCAGCTGCTGTGGATGAAATTCACGCCAACGTGTCGACGTTCGCAGCTGAAATGCGCGAAATGTCATTCATCCTTCGCAACATCGACCCTCAAAGCATGGTTGTCGTAGACGAACTATGCTGTGGAACGAGTACTACAGATGGGTTGGCAATTTCGATTGCTATTGCAGAAGCTTTTGTCGATAGCCACGCACTCGTATGGTTTGCAACCCACTTTCGCGATCTCGCTCGCATTATGGCTGAGCGTAGCGGAGTCGTCAACCTTCATTTGGCGGTGCAATTATCCCCCCAGGCGGATAAAATGACCATGCTGTACAAAGTTCAAGAGGGTCATGTGCAGGAGAAGTTCTACGGGCTTGCTCTGGCAAAGGTGCTCTCATTTCCACAAGAGGTCTTGGAGACCGCGCAGATGGTCTCCACAAGACTTAACGAGATTGCTGAACGCCACGCAGCCGGATCAAAAACCCTATCGATTGCCAGAAGACGGCGACTGATCCTGCATCTGAGAGAGCGGCTTTTGCAAGCGGTAAATGGGACGATGGAGGGAGAGACGTTGCGAAGATGGTTGGAGAGACTGCAGGAGGAATTTGCATTGAAAATGGCCGCAATCGATGCCGAATCGGATGCATTCACAGGCGATGCTTGTGACAACGGGACGGTTAAGACTGACGATGGACAAGACTCCTTCCAGGCAGTTGAGGATCTGGAGTATGATAACAAGGAGATCGCATCTACTGGATGATCACCATGACCAAAGTCTTCGACCTCTCAACCTGTAATTCTGAAACAACTAACAACTTCGCATTCGAGAAAGGAAAGGAAGATTGAAAAGGGGAGGGTCATCTGAGAAGTAAAGCTGTATTAGTTATTATTGTTCATGTAGTTACTTACTTATATGGTCAAGCTCTAGGATGAATTCGTCAAATAGACCTGCACAAATAGAATACATAGGTAGAGTGTGTGAACCAATGAATTAATGAGAATAATTTGGTACCATATTTATGACTATTATTTGTCCTACCTAGATGGCATGAATCTTGTTGGATGGACATAAGATATTGCTTCGAATATCCATTGGGAATTGGACAATTAGGTTATCTTTTTTATTTTTCTCGCTTTTCTCCTCAATCCAATTGTTACACTATGGCTATTGTTATGGCTATGGCTATGCGACGCTATGCTATCCTATCCTATGCTATGCTATGCTATGTTGTTCTGACTCTATACTGAAATACCAAAACAATACCAAAAAAAAAAGGGGAAGCTACAAGTATTAAAAATATCGACATGAAGAAAAAATAGAGAGAGGCTCATTCGAGCAACCGTCGCGCTTTGTTTTATTTTGGTCAACAGCCTGATTGATTGATTATCCAAAGTGGAACAGGGTTTGCTTCCCTTTCTTGCCCTTGCCTTTCTTCCCCGTCGTGGACACGGGTCCCAGGTCGTCGGTTTCTGCATCGTTCGCTGCACTGGCAGACGCTGCTGCTGCGGATGACGAGGCGGTACCGGTTGCCCAGGCATTCGTAGTTGGTGCATGCTCGTTCCAGCGGACGGTGCCGCGAGTCACGCCGGCCATTAACGTGTTGGGCTTGGGAGCCGCAGGGAGGGCAGGGAAGGCTTCCGTATCATCTGCGCTCGGGGCGCTGGTCCGTGGAGCAGAGCGAGAAGATGTAGTAGTAGAGGTGCTGGATGTCACGCCGGGACGAGACGCAGGAGTACCAGTGCCCCATACAGGTGCGGATGTCGTCGTTCTGGAAGCGGAAGAAGAAGAAGCAGAGGATAGAGGCGGGAATGGGTTCCCAGACGACAAGCTCCCAGGAAGAGCACCGCTCCGGCCCACGGCAGACCGCGACGATTGAGCGGTCGAGGACTTTAACCGCAGAACACGGTTCCCTCCTGCGCCCGCGGTGTTGGACGACAGCCCCGGAAGCACGCCACTGGGACCTGGCAAAGCCGGGTAATCTTCGTTGATCGCCCGCCAGTCATTCCAGGCTTTGAGGAGGCCGTTCTTCTTAAACTCGTCCTCGTAGAGTTCGGCGAGTTCCTTGATCAGTTTTCCCAACTCGGAGCTGGGCGCGTCGAACAATGAGAAGAAAGCGTCAATGAGATCGGTTGCAGAGATGGCGGAGGTGCGGTAGTTCGACACCTTGGTGCGAAATTCCGAGAGTTTCAGTTGATCGTTTTTGAGGAGATTGGACGCCCGTTCTATGACGGCAGCGTGGCGAAGGCGGCGCGCTTGCTCCTGCGGTGTGAGAGGGCCTGAATAGGTGCTGATGTTGAGGTTCTCCATCTCAGAGACCGGTGGACTGCGAGCAGCAGCAGCAGCAGCCTGGGCCGGGGTTGGATCAGCCGCGCGAGGGCTTCGGGCGCTTTGAGTGGTGCTAGTAGTAGTTAGCTGGCCTCCGAAAGTTCGCGTGGTGACTGATTGTGCGCTCTGGATAGCCATCTGCCTTTGATACGCTATTTCGTCCCGTCTCAGGGGCTGGGCACTAGAAATCGGAAGTGGCTCTGCATTGGGATCTCGCCCTCTTCCTGCACCGCGACGCTGCCTCTGCGGC
This sequence comes from Rasamsonia emersonii CBS 393.64, assembly GCF_000968595.1. NCBI lineage: Eukaryota > Fungi > Ascomycota > Eurotiomycetes > Eurotiales > Trichocomaceae > Rasamsonia > Rasamsonia emersonii. The sequence continues at coordinate 10,181 of NW_013562577.1, read as the reverse complement.
TGATAGGGTGTCCGGTAATCAAAGGTGGACATATCCACCGTTCGAGCGTCTCTCCTGGCATCTTTAGAGAGCCCATGAGGATGGACCTCCAGTTGATGCGCTTGGAGATCCATCTGGGTCTCAAACACCACGAATTTCTTCTCCAGACATTCCTTGTCTGGACACAAGTAGTGATCCCTCTGGAAGTGATCTTCAAGGGCGTCATAATCGATAAAGTACTGCTGCTGACGATTGCCGGACCGGCGGTCGCAGATATGGCATCGTTCATGCCTGTCTCTGCAGTGGGCATAGAGCTCATCATCTCCATAGAATCGTATTCGACAGAACCCGCACTCTGGATGGCCTCTGAAACCGCTTTGGTCAGCAGCACCGGGATTGTCGTCCCCATACTTCTCATGTTTTCGCAGCTGGGACGTAGTAAATAGCTCGTGCTCGTGTGTGAAGACTTTCTTGTGCCGAGTACACAGATCGCTGTTCTCCAACGTAAGCAATCATTGCCGTCCTGAGACAGACTTCCATCGAGACAGATACTGTACTCACCACATAACCTTCCCATGTTTGCTCTTGACATGCCGGTGCAGATCTGGCCACCCTAAACAAGCCACATCGCAGTCCCGATCCGGACAGTTGTATCGGAGCAGGATGACGGTGTCTTCGAAGATCTCTTCCCGCTCGTACTTGATTCCCAGATTATCGTCCGTCCGGGCTATCTCCGCCTCTGTGAACTGTTCGTACCGCTTTGCAGGGTCGTCGGTGAATATTACGAAACTGGACTCGGTCTTAAGTGACACCGTGTTAGCCAATGTCCAGCAACAGGTGAGTTTGAACTTGGACATACCCGACAGTGCGCACACGCCTTCGTCTTGTAGAGCGCTCTCAACCTCAGCGCGCAGATATGGCAAGTTCGATGGTTGCAAGGCGCGACGGACGTATGCTCGACTTTCGATGCGCAGATGAAGCAGATCTCTCCGTCGTCCGGCTCATCCGTCGCTGTCGCAACCAGCTGCTTGCCCTTCCCCTCGCTCTCTGTTCGTCTGGCATCTCCGGTCGAGCGATCACCGGAGGTGCCTGGCCCATCAGGGACACTGCCCGGTGGCTGCCCGCCTCCCCCAGATGCGGCATTGGAAGCCTGTGCTTTGGGCTTCTGGCTGCGATTCCGTTGTCTGTCGCGTCCCCCTCGACCTCCGCCACCTCCGCCCCGGCTTTTTGGGCCTCTAGGCTGGCTGTCGCTGGTGCCATCTTCTCTGCGATTCTCTGAGCGATCGGAATGATGAGACGCGCCTCGTCCTGCCCGTCGCCTGCCGCCACTGGAGTTTGAATTTCGCGGTCCCGCCGGCGGAGGTGCTGCTGGGCCCTGACCTTCACTCATCGCTGTAGGTACTCCAAGCAAGCGATCCTGGGGTCCTGTAGGATAGACAGATTGAGGATTAGGGAGAAGAAAAGGTCTCAAGAAACGGAGCCTGCGCCAATACTGCCCCAAACAGCGTTATGCGCCGGACGGTTGCGATCTGCGGAGGGACCCGCGGCTTCGCGGATTTTTTGTGGTGGAAAAGCTGGCGCCCGCAACCCGTTTAGGGAGCCCGCCGTGGCGGAGAGGCCAACTTGCGGCACCGGCTCGCTGCAACGACGCTCGCTGCCTACAGAGTATGCATTATCCTGTGGATGTTACCACTGCTCCTTATTGAGTCAGAATCATCAACGACTACAACAGTCGGTCAGCTGGCCGGTTGATTCTAGAATTGGTGCAGCAAGCCAATCACACTGGGCGGGCTCCTGCTATTAACATGATCTATTCTGCCGATCCGGAATCAGACGTACATACATTTTGAGATGCTTCGAATTAATAGAACGTCTGGAATAAGTACTCCTGAAATGTAACTACAAGAGATCTTATCATTTGCTAGGGAACAACCTCAGAAGCGCCCGTGAAAAGCCACCAACTCCCGCTTGAAAAAGAGAAACGCACAGATATGGGAGATCGCTAGGAACAAGATGCAACTTCGTAAAATAGAGAGCATAGATGGAAGGAATGAGCAGAACTGACGGTAATGGCAACGAGAACATGTGCACTATGCAGCAGATGCGACCGGGTGGTCTATTGGTTAGAAGAGTGTAGTCGCTCATCTTTGGGAAAGCGACGAAAATGTGTACACATCATTCAAAGTCTTCTGGCCGGTGAATCTGGGTAACTTCTCTTCGGATTTATTCATCGGGGGAATAGAGATTCTGGTTGAGGATTTTTGTCATGGTGAACATGTGCACACGATCCTGTTTGAAGACCGCGCGCATTCGTTCGTCGCATCGAATCTGGCGGCGGTCAGTCGGGTCCTGGAGCCCATTCTCCCGGATGTACTGCCACAGCCGCTTGACAGTCTGTGGACGAGAGAGCTGTTGCACATTAGCAGCAAACACTCAAGCGTAGGGTCATGTATGCTTACCGAGACTTCTCCGCCTAGAAGGTTGGAGAGAGCCGGCGATAGAGTCAGAGGTTTCTGCATCGCAATCAGCACTGAGAAAATATAATACTGGACAGTCTCGTTTAGACTCACATGGAAACCACCCGAGCGATTGACTTCCTTCTTTGCACCGGCCTCAGAGCCGGACTCCAGATCGGAGTCATCGACTTTCTTTGACGTCTTAGGCTTCGCCTTCTTCCTCACAGGCGCAGTCTTTCTCATAGTACTGCTCCTGGTCGGCCTCGCGCGCTTGTTCTCTTCCGCTTGAAGCTTGGCGGCGAAAAGAGCATCCGCATCAATGTCATGATCTGGCTTTCTTTTCTTTGAGGGAGGGGTATTGCTCCCATTCTCTTCAGGTTCGTCACTGTCCGCCTGACGCTTCTGCGGGGAAGACGACGGTTGAGGAGAGGGATCTGTGGTTTGACCGTCTGCCGCTCCGTCTTGGCCGTTGGCAGATGGCGCTGCTTGCTCCGACGGCGCTGATCCTAAACCCTTCTTCTGGGCAAAGAGGTCAAAGCGCTCCATGATGAGCTCTTTGATTGCAGCCTGTGACAGTCAGTGAAACTGGGAGGCGCAAAACAACGAGGTTGGAAGGAGTGCCAACCTTGTGCGGAGTGATATCATAGTCCACGGTTTCCTGGATACCTTTGCGAATGCGCTTTTCGGAGATAGTATTCAGGTCGCTGACAGCGAGGATCAAATCAATTTTCTTGATATAGGACTCGCGAACCTCCGGGGATACTACCGGAGCCAACACCTGTCACTATCATTGCCCGCATGTGAAGGGTAACCAGGCTGGACTTACGCGACATCTTGGCCAGCGATTGCACTAAAAGAATTGAAAACGCCGACTGCTCCCAACTATGAGAAGATGCTCACTTCTGAAATAGCCACTTGAGAGCACGGGAGAGCAGAGTATTGAGGAGTGTGGGAGGCCACCCCGGTGTTGGAGTCGCAAGGTATGGAGAGTACCGCCGGCGCTTAAGATCGGTGGGGCATGGAAGCTGGAGCTCGCAGAGTTGGGAGGAGAGAACAAAACACGGGATGAGTGCGGCACCAGAAGCTAGATATAGGCAATCCGAAAGGTCTCACAAGCAATACTTAAGCAGGCGGCCCAGCAGCAGCATGCGCAGGGCTGTGAAGACATTCAAAACACAAGATAGGGAACAATGAGCTTCGGCGGATTGGGAGCTCTCAGAAGTGACAGATGGATGAGTAAGCAGCCATCACTCGCATCTCGTGACCCCAGCCGTCAGGGGCGCCAGTCCCGATCGGGAAAGGCATCCGCCAGGCGGCGTGTCACGTGGCACTCCATGTCGGGGCGGTGTTTGCCTTGTTTGCCTCGCGGGTTCGGGTGCATGACTAAGCATCACACACAGAAACGGGATGCGATTAATCTTGCCCTAAGCAAAGCGTCAAGAGACAGGGACGAGGACCGGCCCTCTGCATCGTTCGCAGATCTTGCTTTGGCCAGAGTGTCCATCGCTCATCCGGTCAGTCTGCCCACCATGGCGCCCAGCTTTGACAATCTCTCCGAGCAGGACCTCCACGAACTGGAGGAGGAGGAGGAGATTGATTTCTCAGGTTTGTTTTCCTGGCGAAATTTTGTAAATTTTTACCCCTCACTCGCTGACGCGCCATCACCCCCGGGCAACAGATCTGAAAGCACAATATGAAGTCCGACTGGAGGAGGGTCTGGACACTTTCGTCGTTCTCGATGGACTGCCTATCGTCCCTGAAGAGAGCAGGGAAAAGCTCATCAAATATGTGCTCAAGAAACTCAACACGGTCGGACGGACGAGCGCAGATGCGTTCTTCATGCCGATGAACGAGAAGGGCATGTCGGAGGGGTAAGTGTTTGAAGATGTGCCAGAGGGCCTGATTGTGCAGCTGACGATGGAATTTCCCCCCCCCCCAGATTTGCGTTCGTCGAGTTCGAGACTCCCGAACAGGCCATGGCCGCCGTCAAACATCTCCATGGAACCCCTCTGGACAAGAAGCACACGCTGCTGGTGAACAAGTTGACAGATATCGACCGCTACGGCCGCGAAGGGCGCATCGATGAAGAGTACAAGCCCCCGCACATCGAGCCGTTCAAAGAGAAGGAGCACCTGCGGTGGTGGCTGGGCGACCCCAATGCGCGCGACCAGTTCGTCATTTTCCGGGGCGACAAGGTGGGTGTTTTCTGGAACATGAAGAAGGACCCGCCCGAGAATATCGTCGATCGGCCACACTGGACCCAGCTTTTCGTGCAGTGGTCGCCGCAGGGAACGTACCTGGCTTCGACTCACCCGCAGGGTGTGCAACTCTGGGGTGGGCCGACCTTTTCGAAACAGAAGCAGTTCCCGCACCCGTTTGTGCAGTTGATTGAGTTCTCGCCCGGAGAGAAGTATTTGACGACTTGGTCCGCGCGCCCTATCCAGGTGGAGGAAGGCCAACAAGGCCCGTTGACCTACGAAGAGGATGGCAAAAACATCATCATCTGGGATATCGAATCAGGAAAGCCTCTGCGGTCCTTCGTGGCCCATGAGCTCTCCGGTCCTGATGGCGATGCGGGCCACAAGAAGAAGGTGCAGTGGCCGGCGTTCAAGTGGTCTGCGGACGAGAAGTACGTGGCACGGATGCTTCCGCAGCAGTCGATTTCGATCTACGAGCTGCCACGGATGAACCTGCTCGACAAGACGTCGGTCAAGATCGAGGGCGTCATGGACTTTGAGTGGGCGCCGGCGACTCCCTCCCGGGAAGGCGTCAAGCACTACGAGCAGCTCCTGTGCTTCTGGACACCCGAAATGGGCAACAACCCGGCCAAGGTCGCGCTGATGAGCATACCGTCCAAGGAGATTGTACGGACGCGGAATCTGTTCAATGTGTCTGATGTGAAGCTGCACTGGCAGTCGCAGGCGGCGTACGTCTGTGTCAAGGTGGACCGTCACTCCAAGTCGAAGAAGTCGATGGCCACGAACCTGGAGATTTTCCGCGTCAAGGAAAAGGGCGTCCCCGTTGAGGTCGTCGACAGCTTGAAAGACACGGTGATCAACTTTGCCTGGGAGCCGAACGGCGACCGGTTCGTGCTCATCACTACGGGCGACGCTCCCACGGGGGCAGCAGGGCCACCCAAGACGGCCGTCTCGTTCTTCGCTCCGGAGAAGGTGAAGGGTTCAGGCGTGGGCAACTTCCGGCTGGTGCGCACGATTGAGAAGAAGACCAGCAACGCCATCTACTGGTCGCCCAAGGGGCGATTTGTGGTGGTGGCCACGGTGCACTCGCAGTCGAACTTTGACCTGGACTTCTGGGACCTGGACTTTGAGGGCGAGAAGCCGGAGTCGGAGAAGGAGCTGGCGGCGAACCTGCAGCTGATGAAGTCGATTGAGCACTACGGCGTGACGGATGTCGAGTGGGATCCGACGGGTCGGTATGTGGTCAGCAGTGCGAGTGTGTGGACGCATTCGGTAAGAACCCAAGTTCTGCATGCATTATATTTACAGAGAATTAATGTCTACAGATGGAAAACGGCTGGAATATCCACACGTTCGCGGGCCAGACTCTGGCAGAGCACCCGACGGACAAGTTCAAGCAGTTCCTGTGGCGCCCTCGGCCGCCGACGCTGTTGAGCAAGGAGGAGCAGAAGCAGATCCGCAAGAACCTGCGCGAGTACTCGAAGGAGTTCGAGGAGGAAGACAAGTACGCGGTGGACATTGCCAACACGGCAGTGGTGGAGAAGCGCAAGCGGGTGCTCAACGAGTGGCTGGCCTGGGTCCGCCGGGAGAAGGAGCTGCTGGCGGAGGAGAAGAAGGCGCTGGGACTGCCGGAGGAGGACGTGGCGGTGGACGTGATCAAGACGGCGCCGAAGGCGGAGGCGGAGGCGCCGGACACGGTGGTCGAGGAGATTGTGGAGGAGATTATCGAGGAGACGGAGGAGATTGTTGGCTAATAGCATTTATTCTGGTGATTAAAATGTTATGTATTTTCAGGTGCAGTGTGTTATATCTAAGGCTGTATGCCGGCATGGCATGAGACAGACGATGGATGATAGACGAGACGAGATGACTGACGCATGAATGCTATAGTCGAGAGGAATGGTACTGAAAGGGAAACAAGCAAACATAATTAGACTGAATATCCATGGACCTGACCTCGACGATTCAGTAACTAAGTCAGTACTCGAATCTTATCGTTCACATTGACTAATGTGAATCTGTTAGGCTAGATAGAAATATAAATACAGATTTACGCATGCTACAGTAGCAACTTTTGGAAGTCAGTCAGCTCGCAACAAAATAAATATAAATAACGACTGTCCAAAGGAAACAAAAAAAAAGGCTGACCGCCTGATCCAGTATCATATATATATGCAGTTACGACTGACATCTATATCTATCATCAATAAAAAGGATTTTCTTTGCCGTTTAAATATTTAAATAAAGTTTTGCTGTTTGCAACGACACCTGCTTGCACGATTCGAAAGTGTTATATATAACTCTGAGCCTCTTTATGGAATATAGATTTATTTATTTCTGGAAAGGTGCACAGTATGTACTTCTATACAAAAACAATCTATATATCTCCTTGCACTGCTTGTGTGTGCCATATAGTAGTACAATTGCTGCACGCCCTTAGCTAGTCACACACAGGATTATATATCTATATCTCGTACAGTAGTACATCCGCCTATGTAGACGGCTTTCTTTTCTTTTGCACTCTAAGATTATGCATATCCAAATTATTAACTCCTCATCTCAGGTTGATTTTATTTTATTTTTTTTATTTACACCTAGCTACATAGACACCTCAGGTAATTAAATACCAACAAAGGTTGTACTTACGGTACTTACTTTTATACCATCCTACGTCCAGGTCCAGGTCTAGGTCTAGGTCTACCTAGGTAGGTCAAAATACCGTATAAAAATCTGCGAGATGCTCTCTCTTGCCTGACTTGGACACGGCCGCTTTAAAGGTGTGAGCAGGGTGAGTCAGGAGAGCAGCTCATTCGGTCAACAGACTCATTTATATTTACCCCGTTCTCACCTATCTCCCTTAATTCTTGCACTAGCTATTTAGCGATATCAAACCCAGAAACTAGATAGAGGATAGATTGGAAAATAAAGGTAGTAGTTGGTTATCCCCTACAACCTCTAGGGGTTAAAAAAATTAATAGCTTCTTACAATCGATTTGGACTCCTCCTCTCGACTATCGGTCGTGAAGCTGAACCCCCTTCTGATTTGACTATGATATTGCTTCCATAATGCCGTTTTATTGGATAGTTAGGGGACGGAGGAATAAATAATGTGGAATAGCAGTATCCCTCTTTTCATCCCTTTTAAAAAGTTGTGCCGGACTCAATGCAGAGGTTATATACCTTAACTGAAATACAAGGAGGAGGAGCAGCAATGCGAGAGTATTCATTTGGTATACTCTGGGTGGAAAGCCTATAATAGGCCCCCATATCTCCCTTGTTAAAAAATAATAAAAGACAATCCCAAGCCAAATAGTAAGTTCCCTTGTACTGTAATTTAAGGGGGATTCAATATGGTTGTTGCAAGTAGCTAGCTGGCTCACTGACTCCGCTATATAGGTAGTTAGTACTAATCAGTTGGGATTTATTTATTCTGGACATTTGACAGGATCTTCCATCTTCGATAAACAAGACCGTACTGACTGATTCCTATAAAAGAGCTATTAATGATTAGTATTATTTAGGAACACTAATAATTATGAACAGCAATCTTTCCATGCTGCTAAAGAAGATCACTATGTAGGCCCAATTTTCTAGAAAAGCCTCAGTTCTTATATGCTATTTCTACAAGATGTCCATACTGGCCAAGGATTAGGGTAATAGTCTTAGCTAAGGATAGGGATAGGAGCATACCTCTAAGTGTGCGTTTGCCTAGCCAATGCAATATGGATGCAATATGGTTAAAGAGATTAGTACTATACAAGTTGCAAAATCGAATATCATATGATAATTCTTTTCTTTTCTTTCTTTCCTTTTTTTTTAGTAAGAAGAAGGAGGAGGAGGAGGAGGATGATTCAATTTTCTCTTCGTTTATGCCTTTAGATGGATAGGACAGGCTTCTTGAATTATAATAATTATGACCACTGAACATGGTGACAGCAAGTAGCCTGTACCTTGTTCAGGTGATAGTATCATCATATCTTATCTTTCTGAGTCCCTTCCCTTCTAATGAGAAATGGCCCTTCGCCGTACATATACTTGTAATTCTGACGCAACCCTTTTTGGTTTGTCTTTCCTACTCCGCACCTGAATACCTGATTTCCAGACTATCTGCTTCCTTCAGAGGGTACCTAGTCAGGCTTTCTGATAGAAATATTTGGTGACTTGTGTTAGTAGTGCTGTGTCTGTCGCGATTCTATTCACCCGCGGTCTCTAACACCATTATACAAAGTCTTACCAATATAAAACAGAATCAAGGGACCAAAACCAGACGTCAACTGAGAAAGTTGTCTTGATATCCAGCCCCACAAATGGGAATTCTTCGAAGTCTTGAAAAGCGCTTCGACGCTTGCAAGTGGTATCGCCTCTCGGACGCAATCCGGAACCTCGACAAAAGACGGACCTCGGATGACGAACGAGAAGCGGAAGCAATGGGAGTGGGTCGCTAAATCGCTCTTAACCCTAGACGACAGACACGAATGAAATCATACAGCGGGAGATCTATCTTCTCGAAGAGGTCGAGGCGGCACGAAAACGCAGAGAGGCGGACAGATTATTGGCTTTCTCATATCTTACTCCGAAAGAAGAGACGCAGCAGCAGCAGCAACTCCAGGCCTGGGAGAAAGAACTCAGCCAGATCAGTCAACGGTTGTTGTGGATCACCAAGCAACGGCTCTTCGCTCTCCATATTCTACGGACCGATGGACCTTGGATTCGAGAGTACTATTCTCTGCGCAAGCGAAAAACATTCGGCGAAGCCTTGCGTTATGAGTGTAAATTACGGGGCGGCTGCTGTGAACGGGATTGCGGATGCTGTAGTAAGCCACGCCAGGCATCATCTTCTTCTGGATGGCAGCGTAAGGAGGCGAAGACTCCTTCGCATTGTACGATCAACTGCGGCTGTTGTATTCGCAATCGGGGTTTTCACAAGCCTGATGCGAGCGTCATAAAGAATGATCTATCCCGCTTAGCAACGGAGCGAACGGCGGCAACTGTGAGGATCTGGGTGCTAAAAGAAGGAAAGAAACGGTAAGGAAACAAGGCAAACAATTGAAGAGAGGACATACTTAGAAATATATGCTATATGCCAGCATGTCTAGCAGATGTAGCGTAAGATGAGACAAGAAAAGATAACTAACATATGAATACTATAGTCAAGAAGAATAGCACTAAAAAAAATAAGTAAACATAATTAGACTAGAGAATTATAAATTTTTTCTAGAAACTACTCTATAAATCAATGAGACGGTTAGCCAGCTGCCGGAAACGGCGACATTCGACGCCATTTTTCGCGTCACTCTAACCGCCCGTTCCCACCACGCCCATCCCCTCTTCCTGCCACGCACCCTCCCCCCATCACGTGACCCATTGGCTGCCCCTTAGTGCCTGGCCCAGCCCGCGCTTGCTCGCGCGCGGCTGCTTCCTCAGGACCCGTTCATCCATTTCATCTACTCACCTCACACTCACCCTGCCATTGCCTGCCGCAGCGCTGCCCCAGCGATGACCACATTTTTTTGAGGAGAGGGGAGCCAGTTCTGGCTCCCTGGCTCCC
>NW_013562578.1:0-1635 GCF_000968595.1 Rasamsonia emersonii CBS 393.64 | reverse complement strand
CTGTTGATATTCGTGGAGGTAAACCACGTCGGTCCATATCAAGAATCCATGCTGAAAGTGTAGATTCTTCAGTATCTGTCAATTTGCGACAATTTGCAGTTGAATCTTTGCGAGCAGTAGTCCCATTAACGCGTGTCATAAAGGTCCTTGGAGGCACGTCAAAAGCTTTGGCAGCTGCAGTTTTTGATGGAAAAAGACCTTTCTTATAGGCTTCAAGTGCTAATTGCATACGCCCTTCTTTTGATATATCAGCCATGACGCGGTGCGTTGGTAAATCGCGATAAATCCGATGATAGGGGGTGGCCGAGGTGGTGGCCGCGCAGCTCGGTGGTCCGCGCAGCTCGGTGGTGGATTACGTTAAGTACCTAACTAGGCTAAAAGATAATACAGCTAAGTCTATAGACTTAATAAGGTACTATATAGGCTAAAATAATTATTAAGAATTTAGTACTTTATTTTAAGTATTTTCCTAAAAATACTAGGGTTTAAACTAATCTTTATAGATTTAGGTATCTTCTATTATAACTTAATATATATTACTATCTATATTAATAGTCACTTAATCTTTAAACTATTAATTAAAGACATTTAGAAGGTTAAGAAAGCTTTAAGTAAATATTTTATATAACGTAGGTCTATATAACTACTACTTAAGAATAACTATTATATATAATAGAAAGAATTAAATTATTAGACTTTCTTAGTATAGATATATTAAGAAGATACTAGATAAGTTTATTATAAAGGACTATAAACTAATTACTATACTAATAGACCCTAATATAAAACTTAAAGACTATAATCTATACCTAGTAGTTATTAGCTTGTTAATGGACTGTAGGATAGATATATAAAAAATCTTCCTTGTCAATGGTATAGATTCCTTTCTGTATTATCTCCCCAATTTTCTGGCCATACAGGTGCTTTAATGGCAAGAAGCAGCTGACATCAAGCAGTTGGAGCAGGTGAGAAGAATGTGATAGCATATAAAGAGGAATAATATTCTTCTCTACACAGAATTTATCAAATCCTGCAGTAGCAAGGCTGCTATGCCCATCTAAAATCAATAGGCGATATCTCCAACTGTGTATGAAGCTGTATAGGTCTCAAAGGTCTTCTGAAGCCATTTAAGGCCTATCTCATTATTTGTCCAGCCATTCTTGCTAACACTGATTTGGTAGTCCTTTGGGATAGCTTGATACCATTAAGATTAGTGATTCTCTGCTGCAAGAATAATATGTAGAGGTAAGGCCCATCCAGCTGCATTTACTGCAACAATTGCAGTAACCCATTCACGATTCCCAGGCTGTATAGCTTTTACGTGACTCTCTTGTGTTTCTGATCCACTGATAACTTTGGCAGTTGAAATCATACCCATTTGGAAGCCAGTCTCATCCATATTGTAGATATCTTGCTTAAGGATCACAGACTTTTTGAATAGTATCATGAAACCACTTGAACCACCCCTTAATGAGCTCTGGATCTTCACATTTTGCTTGTTGATAATCATACTTTCAGGTATATTTAGAACAAAGCTCAATATGGCGCTTAATAAATTGGTTCACCCATTTCTCACCAATGGTGGCAGTAGCATCTGAGGATAATTGTGCAGAGAGCAATAGCTGTGCCAGATAG
>NW_013562501.1:0-1692 GCF_000968595.1 Rasamsonia emersonii CBS 393.64 | reverse complement strand
GTTTCTGATCCACTGATAACTTTGGCAGTTGAAATCATACCCATTTGGAAGCCAGTCTCATCCATATTGTAGATATCTTGCTTAAGGATCACAGACTTTTTGAATAGTATCATGAAACCACTTGAACACCCCTTAATGAGCTCTGGATCTTCACATTTTGCTTGTTGATAATCATACTTTCAGGTATATTTAGAACAAAGCTCAATATGGCGCTTAATAAATTGGTTCACCCATTTCTCACCAATGGTGGCAGTAGCATCTGAGGATAATTGTGCAGAGAGCAATAGCTGTGCCAGATAGTGTGTATGGTTGAAATTTGCGGAGGTAGGCTACATCGGTCCATATCAAGAATCTATTTTGAAAGTATAGTTTCTTTATATCTGTCAATTTTCAACAATTTACCATTGAATCATTGCAAGTGGTCCCATTAAGGTGCGTCCTAAGGGTCCTTCAAGGCATGTCAAATGCATCTGCAGCTGCCTTTTTTGATGAGAAAAGACCTTTCTTATAGGCCTCAATTGCCAATTGCATACGCCCTTCCTTTGATATGTCAGCCATGGCATGGTGCATTAAAAACAAATTGCATCAAATTTGATTAGGGGGTGGTGGTGGATGACGTGGCAGCTCGGTGCCCGATTACATTATATATATCTTGCTTTTATTTTATCTAGCTATAACTTAATTTAAGAATTGATATAGAGGCTAGACCTTATATTATTACTTTTATTATTAATCTTTATTAATTATTATTAATTTAAAGAATCTAAATTAAGAGAGTAGGTATATTCTAATTTTAATTTAGTTATATTTAGGCTTTATTATATTATCTTAAGGGGTATTTAGACTAAAGCTAATTAGGTTATTAGGGGGTAGTATTAAAGGTATTAAATTAGTAACTATATCTAATAATAGAGAAGAGGGGTAGTATTTAATATCCTTTATATTAGCTCTAAAAAGCTTAATTCCTCTATAAGTATCTAGATAAATATAAATAAAGGTGAAGCAATTTATGTCTAAGAAATAATATAAAGTAGTAGGTTAGAGTAGTCATATTATTATAAGTAATATTAAGTTTATATTTAGGATAATATTTTAATAAGTAGATAGGTAATATTTATACCTTGGTCTTTAGTTTATAGGTAAAAATTTAGTAGCTAAGAAAAAAAATAAGGTAATTAAGAGATATATATATCTCTAGTTTAGGTTATAATTAGTTTCTATCTTAAATAAAAGTTTCTTTAATATTTTAGTAATATTAGTTTAGGGGTTTAGTTATCTCTTTATAATTATTTAGATTAGTAATGCCTTAGACTACCTATAATTATAGTATTAAGTTAATATTAGTAGGAAAATACTTATCCATAGCCCTAGAGCTAGTTTAGGATTATAACCTAGTAAAAATCTATAGTTATAGAGAGTTAAAAAGGTTAATTAGAAAACTATCTATATAAGAGTCTGCTAGCCTATTTATACTAGTCTTAGAATTTATTAAAAACATATTCTTCTATTCCTGCCTTAGGCTCTAACCATATGACTTCCCTGTTATCTGACCTCTCAACCAGCAGATTAGTAACTGGCTGACTCCATCTACTTCACCAATATAAATCCTAATATATAAAATATTTATACTTAAATACTTTAGAATTTTAGCCTTTTATATATTTATAATATAAGCTTATATAAAGCGTTAAA
>NW_013562579.1:0-1632 GCF_000968595.1 Rasamsonia emersonii CBS 393.64 | reverse complement strand
AAAACTAGTATCTACTAGAGATATAATATATATTGAGAAATTTTTAAATAGTAATTAAGGCTATATTATAGTCTATTAATAATTCTAAGGAGTAATAATAAGTTCCTATATATCTTAAGTGGAGATAGAATTCTTATTTAGGAGAATATATATTAAGTATATGCTTAAATAAAGAATAAGATAATTATTATATTAGGAGTAATAGGGATAAAAACTAAGGAATTTTAATAGTATTTTATAGGTATAATTTTTTACAAATATATATTGTTTAATACTTTTGTAGATATATATAATATGAATAATTATATAAAAACTTTATTTTATTTAATTAGTATTTATATAAATATTCAGAAGAGTATAATTATAAATAAAAGTTGGTATTTTTAAAATAATAAAAACTTATTTAGCTACTTTTAGTATTAATAATAGATTAAACTGTTTTTTTTAAAAATTAATTTAAACTCAAATAGCTTTTAGGCTAAGGTTTTTTTTAAAAAAGATAAAAAACTTTATATAATTTGGTATATAATAATATATATCTTACATACTAAACCCTAATAAATAAGGAAATATTATTTATTTAAGTTTTTTTATTAATAATTTTATAACAACCTAAAACCTGTTTTACCTATAATACTATACCTTTTAGGGTTTAATATATAAAATACATATTATTTTATATTAAATTAAGTAAAGCTTTTTTTAATTATATTTATTTTTTAAAAAAGCCCTAGGCCTAAAAACTATTTAAAAAATAATTTTTAAAGAACCTAAAAAAACTAAAAATATAATTTATAATTAATACTAGCTATATATTTTAATATAAATTATATTAATCTTAGCTATAAAATAACTTAATATAATTTCTTATTTTATTTAGGTTAATTATTTTTAATTACTAGTTATATAAAGTTAAATTAATCGTATATGTTTTTTATTAAATTTTAATTTTTTAATTTTATATTATTGGTAATAGTTTAAAATTAATGAATTATTAATATAAATAGTTACATATATGTTATAATCAAAAGTACTTAAATTTATAAAAACTAGTTTAAAGCTTTATATTTTTATAAAATATTTAATATAAAATATTAAATCTTTAATAATTGTTTTAGCCTAGAATATAATAAATTATATAACTTTTTTCATTTTATTAATTAGGTAGAATTTGTTTATTTTAATTAGTACTTTTTTATTATTTCATTAATTATTTAAAATTACAATAAATAATATACTTATTATATATACGGCCAAAAAAAAAACTCTCGCGCTCCCAACACGCCCCCCAATTTGGGGGTATTCGAACTCGATTTTGACACCAATTTGTTCTACTCATCAAACTTAATAACATACTCGATTTTTATTTCAAATTACCCCTTTGTTGTCGGTTGGGAAGACCCCAAAACCCCCTGTGAGCCGGCAAAGAAAATTTTTGTTTTCCCTCCTGCTACGGGAGCCCAGTCAAACAACCTGCGCAAGGGGTGGAAGCCACGCCATAGACCTTCCAGCCGCACCACGCCACACTGGTCCCTGCACAATAGTTTTATAGTGAAAAATATAGCACTATAGAGTTATATATAGTTGACTAGAACTTCTAGTCATTATATATAATTCCTATAACTATATTTG
>NW_013562580.1:0-62577 GCF_000968595.1 Rasamsonia emersonii CBS 393.64 | reverse complement strand
TCAAGCGGTGGAGCAGGGAGAAGAATGTGATGGCATATAAAGAGGAATAATATTCTTCTCTGTGCAGAATTTATCAAATCCTGCAGTAGCATGGCTGCTATGCCCATCTAGAATCAATAGGCGATATCTCCCAACTGTGTATGAAGCTGTATAGGTCTCGAAGGTCTTCTGAAGCCATTCAAGGCCTATCTCATCATTTGTCCAGCCATTCTTGCTGACACTGATTCGGTAGTCCTTTGGGATAGCTTGATACCATTGAGATTGGTAATTCTCTGCCGCAAGAATAATATGTGGAGGTAAGGCCCATCCAGCTGCATTTACTGCAACAATTGCAGTAACCCATTCACGATTCCCAGGCCGTATAGCTTTTGCATGACTCTCTTGTGTTTCTGATCCACAGATAACTTTGGCAGTTGAAATCACACCCATTTGGAAGCCAGTCTCGTCCATGTTGTAGATATCTTGCTCAAGGATCCCATACTTTTGAATAGTGTCATGAAACCGCTTGAACCACCCCTTAATGAGCTCTGGATCTTCACATTTTGCTCGTTGATAATCATACTTTCGGGTATATTTAGAGCAAAGCTCATTATGGCGCTTAATGAATCGGTCCACCCATTTCTCACCAATGGTGGCAGTAGCATCTGAGGATAATCAGAGCAATAGCTGTGCCAGATAGCGTATGGTTGAAATTCGCGGAGGTAGGCCACGTCGGTCCATATCAAGAATCCATTTTGAAAGTGTAGTTTCTTCAGTATCTGTCAATTTTCGACAATTTGCCATTGAATCTTTGCGAGAAGTGGTCCCATTAAGGCGTGTCCCAAGGGTCCTTCGAGGCACGTCAAACGCATCTGCAGCTGCCTTTTTTGATGAGAAAAGACCTTTCTTATAGGCCTCAATTGCCAATTGCTACGCCCTTCCTTTTATATATCAGCCATGGCATGGTGCGTTGAAAACAAATCGCATCGAATTTGATTAGGGGGTGGTGGTGGATGACATGGCAGCTCGGTGTCCGTGGCAGCTCGGTGTCCGATTACGTTAACTAGTCAGTTAACAGGTAGTTAGTTACACATACGGAGTACATACAAGCCGAGTCGACTCCCCTCTCCTTATCTTCCTCTTTATTGATCCTTCCATGGTCCGTCAAGATGGTCAATACTACAATGCGTCCATTTGCTGCAAACTATAATGCAGCAGGAGCATTCAATGCCCACTGACTAGCTGACTAACTACAACAGCAGTCGGAGTCTAAGCAGATGAATATTTTGTTTATGGACCTCCATTTTTTTTATCTATCCAAGAAGCTTGCTCGGGAGATGGCGACTGGACTGGTCAAAGGGGTCATCCGACAGCCTCTCGAAACTGTACTGTATGTACATGTTGCTGCATCAAACAATCAAAATATTCATCATCGTCGTGACGAGCGTCGAGATCTATCCGTCCGTGTTGGGCCCCATCAGGAACAGACATCATTAGGTCTGTTTCTTCCTTTACCTTATTAGTTAGTCTCTTCACCCTGTATTTGAGGACTATGTCATGGTCATCCTCCAAACCGGAAATGAAACGCGTTTGGACGATGTGCATTTCTGTAAGGACAAGTCTCTTTCCTTGGTGATTAAATGTTGAAACCCTTCTCTGCATCATTGACTCTGCGAGCACTGCTCCATTCTGCTCTTCTCTGGCTCGACGAATGTTGACAAAAACTATGTGATTATTTAGCTTTCTATCGTCATCGACATGCGGTCCAGGGACGCCATTTAGAGAATAGTCTGCTGGTCCTTTCTCCGGGCCACTTTTGAGCAGGGTTTGCATCAATAAGGGCAGAGTACCAGCGGAGGGTGAAGAGCATGAAGAGAAAAATTTCCCCAGGCAAGAGGCCTTTGAAGCTACCTTCGAATTTCTGACAATCGAAAAGGAAAAAGGAAGACCGAAAGAACAAAAACAAAGCTGGGCCACTTCTGCTCCCCTGGCACTACTCATTAATTGTTTCCCCGCCACTTTCAAGGGGCTCGAGTAGCCTGGTTGGGATGTAAATCGACGACTGAATGGGCTGGATCAGCCTTGGTATGTAGCTAAGGCGCATTTGCAGGCATTCTAGTCGTCATTCGAGCTGAGCCTGCGACTTGGGTGATACAGAATCAACAATGTGAGTGTCGTCTCTTTATAGACAGATACAAATTCATGGTGGACAGTTCGAAGTAGTACATTTCCACAAACACATGACAGATACTAGGAACGCCAAATAATATGAATAACAGACTTTTGCGGCGTGGAGTGTCGAGCGATGTCTGAGCACGAAGAGTTTTCTGATAATTTTTTCAGACTTGAAGGCGGGTTTATGGCAATAGCGAGTTCAAATACGCTGTGCAGTTTGGATTCCTGCTGTCTTGAATCTATTATGATCCCAAAAGCAACACACGCAACCTAGCTACCTAGTCAGGTAGGTAGGTAGGTACCTGGATACCTAAGGTTGCTATGTTTGATCAAAACCAGCTATTCGTAATTAGAAAACTAGATGCTAATTTTTGAAAAGACTGCAGAGACGAGCAAACTCATCCATTTTGCAACGAGTCAGGATATAATTACTATTTATGTTAGGTAGATATAGAATAGGGTGTCGGCGTAGGTAGGTTCTAGGTACCTAGGCACGTTGTAGATGCCTAAGGCAGGCACATTGCTCTATACATCACGCGACTGACCAACACGTGCTCTCACACGTGCCAATTCAAGTGGCCATGTGGCCCAAGCAACAACACTAAACCGGATGGATGTCAAAGGCGTTCAATTTGGGGGAAGAGTACATGTATGGCTGGTAGGTAGGTAGGTAGATATGCATGGATGTCCATATATAGGTGTATCATCGTCGATTTTCCTGTCAAGTACAATAATTGTGCTGTGCTCAGGCCGCCTCTCTAAAGCTAAAACTAAAATGCACAAGGTGCATTCGTCCCGGCCTCTAACAGTTGGGGGCTCTAGCGGAGAGGGGCCGGCGAGGGGAAGTGGACGGGGAGAGGGGAGTGTCGGCAGGGCTTGCCATATTATTGCCAACAGCTGAGCATTGGGACATTAATGCATGATTCGTGATTTAGTAGTCCTCCACCAGGAACTCCCTAACAATACCTAAAATTCAGAAAAAAAAATCGAAAATTAATATTCCTTCAAGATCCCAGCCAGTCAGATCATGAGATGGGGTCATCCATGTCTTTTTTTTTGTCTCCTGCATGATAATGGGTAGAGTTTTCAATTCCTGCATATATATATATATATATTGTTGCAAGCCATATAGACGAATAGATATCTCCCCATGTATTTGCACTCAAGGTAGCAAAAAAAAGGCATGCCTTCTCATCTATAGATACCGAACAAAAATCTTCAAATTTCGAGCGGTATCAAGAAGACTTCCTGTCTTTCTAACGAAACAACGCTCCTTTCTGATATACACAAACTTGAACCATGTGGTTCCAATGTCCAAACTCAAGTCTCGCTTCCAGAGCTAGCTAGCTAGCTCTCATAGTCATATATTCGTCGGTCGCTGTGTGTCAAGACAACAGCAAGGGGGTATCAAAAATGAGTGCGTGAAATGAATAATAAATGCGAAGCTCTTTATCGTGTATCGTCGTCAGAGGGCAAAAAGAGAGGTCGTAAATAGAATGTGTATATCCAGATCCATCATCAACATCATCAATATCATCATCATCCTGAGTAATCGTCCATCCATCAGTCCACCAGGGCACTCTTGTCTCAGTCTAATTCCTGCGTCGTAAGATCCAAGCAATCAGGCTCAAATTTCGTGAGTCGCGGACTCTGGTTCTGTTCGGTAGGTCTTGTTTTGCAGCAACAGCAATAGTTTCTTTCTTGTATTCATCGTCCAGGGAACGTGAATATACGCAACCTCCTTAGTCGGAGAGACGCCGGTGAAGTTTGTTGAGCTTGATCATCACGATCAGAACGTTCCTTATCCAAACTGCTCTTGCTGGAGGATTGTGTCGACGAGCGCGATCGGTTGACGGTGGCTTCGTGGTCGGCCAGCACGTCCTCGAGCTTGACGTCCGAGTCGGAGATTTTGGGATAGGCCCCGTCGGCGTCGGCGTCGAGGATCTCAATGAACTTGGACGACGCCATGGTGAGAGGGCGTCAAGTCCAGTTAACAGGAGGTGGGGATAGACGCAGATATTATTTTTAAGCGTGCTTCGTTCTTTTGTGGAATCGAGCGCCACGAGTTTGGCGTTGGCGTAGTCATAGAAGTAGGTAGGTAGGTAGGTAGTACGGAGTTGTACTGTAGTGAGGACTAGTCGTAGAAAGACAGGATAAAGAGGCCACGACCACGACCACGACAAAGATCGCTAGCGACAGTAAGGTAGTTTGAAGGTGTTATAGCGAGAGGCCTCGCAAGGCAGTTGGAAAAGAGAGGCTAGGGTCACGGAACCCGCATTTCCAGATCGCGGCTTGATGGATGAGGATGAAAATGGAGATGAACACGAGGAGAACTTTTTTGCCTGCTATACGGAGTACGAGGCAGCTGGCCAGCTAGTTAAACTACATTTAGTCGCCGAGCCACCCTGGGAGAAAAAGGCTGAGTTCTGAGTGGTAAGATAACTTACTTAGTAAGTACTACCTGCTTCTCTCTTCGCGCGTCGCCTCGGGCGTATAGTTCATAACTTCACTGGTTGGACGCGATCATCCCCCACATTTGGATTATCAAAGTTTGCCTGCGAGCATCACGGGCCCGTTGGAAAAAAGCGCTCGGATACGGCTACATCCTACCGGTCATGCTGCAAACCAGTCAGGATCGGGACACGGCGGCGATCCTCGGGTATCTCAGGAGCCAGCCAGCCAGCCAGAGAGGCAAAACCGGCTTGCGTAGACGAGCCCCTCCAGGTGACTCGGAGTGAGACCTTTGTGGCTTTTGGGGCGATGGAGATTGGACAACGGAGGGCGTTTTTTCTTCGAGGCATGCAATGCAGCAAAGCATCCAAGGGGGCCGATCAATGGAGACAGCCTGTTCCTGGGCCAATCGCATCCCGGCGCAACCTGGCTCCACAGGCTGCCTCCAGGATCGAGATTCGAGATCAAAGAGCTGTGCTGCCCACCAGGATGGGTCTTGAGACTCGTGCTAGTCGTTGATTTCTCTGTCCTCTATGCGGATTGCTCCGTATGGTCTTTTTGATTTTGCCATCGTGGATTCGACTGGTGAGCAGATCATGTGCGAGATGACATCAGGGATATGCCTCTGTGTGGGGGGCGCTCAGCAGGCGGACAGAGTATACGAACTGGTAAGTCAAAAAAAAAAACCTCGTAAAGCGAAGGGAATAGCAGTCAAAAACTGTACTGTACTCCATGCAGTACGGAAGATGGCTACTTACTCTGTCAACTCCGTACCGATGGCCTACCCACCTAGGTAGGCAGATAAGGCGGGACAATGTGGGTATGCTTGGCTCGCTATTCTTAGAAGCGGTCCGTCAACCGGCCAGGACTTAACCTAGGTTCGTCCTCCAGCGCACGGTTCAGTTGCCGGCCTTTGTATCGGTACGCCGATATACGGAATACGGAGTACAAGCTCTAGATATCACAGGGAATCAGACACTTTCAGCCTACTTTTGACCTGGAGAAAAACAAGTAAAGAAGAAAGGAAAGAAAGGAAGCAAAAAAAAAAAATTAATGCAACGTGTTCAACGCATGGAAGATAACTCGTGGAACGTATTGCTTCACATTTAATTTGAGGATTCTGTCCTTTTCTTACGACTATTGCGTTGCGAATCACAAACAAACGTGATCAAAAATAAATGTATGGAGGTCCAGGCTGCAGGAAATAATCAGTACATCGGCATATCCATAAGTAGTCATCGGTAGGATGCGTATTAGCGACTATGTAACCAGCTAGTATTATTCTTGCATTTTAGCTATTATTACCTAGCTAACATCACACGTGCGGGTATGCAACCAGCCAAGTCGCTCAACAGGAACCTTCTTCTATCGAGGACCATATCCACACCACCTATCTACTTCCCATTGATGGTTCCAGCATGCTTTTTTCGCGAATTTGCAGCGGAATCTCTCGATATTCCTTCGAGGTCACTGCGAGGCAGAAAAAAAGAGGACGTATGTGTATTCCGCTGCTGCATCCATTTTTAACTCGAAGTCATCAATCGTAAAACACCGGTGGCCTGAAAGTGACTCTTGGGATTCGCGTTTCCCATTCCTTTTCTTTCTCTTTTTTTTTTTTCGCGGTATAAATCATGCCTTTGTGTGAAGAATTCAGCGGGTATATGTGCCCACAGCACGTCATTTCCATCAACCAGGAAAAAAAAAAGAATTTCTTTCTGAAAAAAATGGCTCTATTTCAACCCTAGGTCGGTCATCTCCACGCCATCGGCACTAGCCATCCAGAGAATATTGTTGCATCTACATACTCATAAGTCAGCATCCATTCCTGGATCATCTCATATTTGCAGCCTTGCCGTAAGATTCAGAGGCAAGCTATACTCAAAAGCATGTTGTTCAGGCTGGCAGCAGCCCACACAGAACGCACCTTATCAGAACCAAACCCAGGGTTCCCGTGTTCTTCCCGTCAATGAACTCCTCCGTATCCCTCAGGAGCACGTTCATGTAGGAATCGATACTTTCGAGCTTGCCTCGGTATTCCGTCTGGCCCCATTTGAGCCGGATGATCATCTCCGTGCCGACTCTGCAAAAATCGCATTAGCATCAACACCAATTCGGGTTGTACACATGTAGCTGGGCAGGAAGAAGAATAGGATGGTATCCTCGAATTCTTCAACTGCTGGAAGGCAAAGAGAGGGAAGGATAGCAACGGCATACCTGGCCTGGAGAAAAGGCCGTGGGTTCACGGGTTGGAACTGTAGTCACAAATGAACGAGTCAGCACACAACATCAGCAACAAGAATATCCCATCTTGACTAAGAGAAGGAGGTCATGGCCAGAAAAGAAAAGGAGAAAACGAACACTCATCGTTGCGCAAGACTTTGGTCACTGCCAAATAATAAAATCCTCTCTTCGATCGAAGGGCAAGCTATGATGTAGGCAGCTAGGTTCCACGGGAGCGCCCTTTGGAGAAGAAAGAAAAAGGAGAAAGAGATAATCCCCAGTTCAAAAAGAAGGATAAATCTCTTCTCACAGCCTCAAATCCCCGGGTACGCTGGCTGGAAAAGGAACTCTTCTCGTCTTGTACCGTCGCGCGTGGACTGGGATCGAAGCGAATACCTTTGCGCGCAGGATGAGTTCCGCTGAGGAGTTGTCCAATCAGAAGTGAGATTCCCTCACCGCCCGGAGGTCATACAAAATGGCAAGGATATTATTGCAGGCACAACGTCGTCGTTTAATAACAGTGAGAATCATCTGTCATATTGCACTTGATCTGCTTTTTTCTGCAATTTATTTGATTCATGATATGAGTTTCACAAACAGTTCCTGGTAAAACAAATCCGCAGCTCGAATTCAACGCCTCAAATGCCTGGAGTTTTTCCCCTTCCGAATCCTCGCCCCATCATCATAATACTTCCATTTACCCACTAAAGTACAGGAACACCAGCATCTTCCTCACAAAGTCGTTAATAGCACCAATGAATTCCGATGACTGGGAGTTTTAATGGATAGGCCGCGTAGGCATTGAGAGATGCCCTTAAGCCCTCTTGATCTCCCAGGTCACGTCCTTGATGCTCACCTCCTCGCCTGCCTTCTCGTCGTAATCGTACCACTCGCCCTCGGAGAGATCGATGCTGGAGAATGTTGTAGTAGTCTCCAGTCCTTTGGCTTCCCACTCGCCCTATATTCACGGATGTCACTACGGTCAGAGTCTGTAACACGCAAATCTTGGACTTCTTTTCGTTTTTCAGGAACACTTCGAGACTGCACTCACATCAGGCTTGAACTCGATAAACTCGAGACCGCGACAGTCAAATTCGATGATCTTCTGTCCCTTGGATTTGTTGTCCTCCGATTGTTGAAGCGCGTTGGGTCCTGCCGTTATGACGGCAGAGTGTGTTTGCTATTCCCATCATGTATGGTCAGCACTAGTTTAAATGCATTGAGTCACAAAGTTTGTAGATCTCAACGAGATTAGCAGCGAGCTTCCAAAGCTATGGGATTCAATCGTGGCAGTTTGCCTGGCCACTCAATCGCCATTTTGTTTTTGGAAAATAGCAAGGAGAAGGAAAGGAAAGATCGTCAGAAACCATGCAGACATACCTGGCAGAGCCTGCATTTCCACACAAAGTTGGCCTCTCCACGACTTCCTGGAATCTCATGCTGCTCCTGTTTTCTCGCGCCATCAAATTAGTCGATCCTGAAACCCATCAATTGACGTTTCTTCCTTCCCCCTCCCCTTGCTAGCTGCTTGTATCAGGGACATCAAGGACAGAAGGGAAAAGAGAAAAGAAACGACTTGTCTATTTCCGAAGGAAGAGTGAACAGTCTCTCTGGGAAATGGGAAAGACACTCACATAGCGAGTGAAGCTCACCCAGTTGGGGTGGGTTTCATGACAAGAGTTGCATTGGACCTTGAAGGTGTAGTAGTACGGGTCTTCAGCGGTATCTTTAGGACGGAGGTTGGTGACTCTGTATTATTTATTCCCCCAGTAGTTGTTCAAAGTCAGCCAAAAGAATGTAAGGATGATGATAATAAAAAAACGTATCAAATGGATTTTATTTCTGCCTGCATCGCGACAGAGTATCATGAATGGATGTGATAGGATGCAGGAATCTGAAATCCAATCCATCTTGGTACGGTACATATTAATCAGGTGCAATCTCCAGAAAATCGGTACTCACCCGTTAAGCTCTGCAGAGAGCACAAGCGCGAACATTCTTGGCAGCTAGGTGCAATGCAGTACAGCTGATTCTGTATGGATGTCGTATTTCGTGTTGGCGATCACTGCTGGGACGCGTGGTTCTTTGTTGCGGGGTTGCTTGGCTGGAATCGTCTGGACTTTTGGGCCTGGCGATGTCACTGCCGCGGGGTTGAAAAACTCATAGAACGATACTGCCCATTCTCAGCACCAAATGTTTCCCACACCAGCCACCACACAAATACCTCCATAAGTGCCTACATTGAAGTCAGAAAAGAAAAATAATATTACAAGCTAACTTAGTAACAACTTATTACTAATGATATTACGGAAAAGAAACAGTCATCAGCTCTACATATTCATTACAAACACACTCATAAAAAAATCTAAAGATGACTCGACTGTGAGCTTTGTCCAAGCGGCTTCGTTGAAAACGAGCCGAAATATTCGTTCAGCGCGTCGACCGTGCCATTTCCTTCCACCAGCTGGATCGTGCAGGCGACATGGCTGTCTGGCCGGGTCACCACAACGCCACCCTTCTCAGGATCGAAACCCAGCTTCTCATGCGCAGCGTATTTGGCTTGCGGTACCCGAATATCAGGGATATCATCTGCGTAAATATGGTGATGGTAGTCTCTGATGATCCTCGGTAGGGTCTGCAAGTCGACGGCATTCTTCTCAGAAGCATATATCACGCAGATCGTGAACAGCTTTGAATGAGGGTTATGGCGTTCAAAATACGAGACGTTCGCAATGTCTGGTCTTCGGTACACGGAGAGGAAGGATCGTTCCTTCTCAAGGTTGGCGGCAAAGTCCTCGATCGCTTTCTTGGTCTTCGATGGAGAGCCAGCAAAGACAAAGATCCGGAAAGCACCGTTAGCTGGGACCTCTTGTTCGAGATGGACGATATTGGCGTCGGAAAGTCGAGTCACTGAAGTCGGAGTGAACGCCCGTCCAGGGGTCAATTTGACCCCAGGAATGTTAAATAACGGTGATTTGGCCGGGTGATCGGGACTCCAGTTGAAGATATTCGGCTCGTACGCGACTCCATATCCACTGGTGAATTCGCAGGCAGACTTGAAGGTCTCCACGAATTCATTTTGCACAGAACTGGCATTGTATGAGCTCGCAGAATCCACCTCGTCTGCCGATGGAGGACGTTTCGAGAAGAGGGTAGCATATTTGTTGTCAAAATCCAACAGGTTCTCCGCAATCTTCTTGCGTTCGCTCTCGTACGAGGCCAGGATGGATCGCTGAGCAAAGCCGGACTCCACGGCATGGATTTTCCATGCAAGATTAAGGGCGTCGTGGAAAGCAGTGTTCATACC
Organism: Rasamsonia emersonii CBS 393.64; assembly: GCF_000968595.1. NCBI lineage: Eukaryota > Fungi > Ascomycota > Eurotiomycetes > Eurotiales > Trichocomaceae > Rasamsonia > Rasamsonia emersonii. The sequence continues at coordinate 52,445 of NW_013562580.1, read as the reverse complement.
CTGGCCTGCCTTGGGCTTCAATTCAGTTAGCACCGACCGTGAATCGCTCGAGAGGATATACTTACGCTGTGAGTGTGACAGGCATCGCCTCCCATGAATATCCGGTGATCCAACGTGTATTTCTCAGCAATTCCCTGCCCGATCGGGTACACCGAGTACCATTCGACGCGATCCCATTCGATGCTGTACGGCCGGAGGATCTTCTTCGCCGCCGCTTGGACTTCCTCGACTGTAGCGGTTTTTCTCGGGTTCCAGTCCGGATCGGTCGAGGAAGCGATTTGAACATAGAGTCGGACCATGTTTTCCTCACGCGGTATGACCATGATCGAGCCGCTATCCGAGTGAATCGTGCATTTGGTCTGATCTTCTTGTTAGCAGACTTTGGCGACCTGTGGTGACCATAGATCTCACCTTAATGTCCGGGAAATCCGTCCGCACGACTCCATCCATGACACCCCACACGAACGCGATAGGATCTTTGTAGTGGATTTTGATCCCCAGCTGCTCCCTCACGAAGCTCCTTGCGCCCTCACCGCTGAACAAGTATTTGGCTCGGACAGTCTCAATGACGTTCGTGTCGAGGCATTTCAAATTCACCTCCACCGGGTAGGTTTCATCCTTGCCATCATTTTTGAACCCTACGATCGTCCAAGGACGCTGTACTGTGGTGCCGGCCTTTGCTATTTCATCTAGAAAGACCCTTTCAATCTTTCCCTGGTGCACGAGAGTGGTGAAAGGGTATCTGGTGTCAATAAACCGAGGGCAACTGGGCCAGTTTCCAGTCCGATGAATACCCTTGCCGCCTGGCAGGGGGTCCCAGAACGCTACGTCGAAGACTTTCGCAGGCTCGTATGCCATCAATGCGCGCTTCAGCCCCAGGTTACGGAGGATCTCCATAGAACGCGGCTGGATGCCATCGGCGCGACCCGTCGCAGTGGGCACTGGTCTGTTATCAATGTGCTTGACCTTATAACCCCACCGGGACAGACAGAGGGACAGAAGAAGTCCCACGGGGCCTGCGCCCACAATAACTATGTCGTACTTGTCGGAGCTTGCCATCGAGGAGGTACGTGTAGCAGGAGGAATGGGCAGAGGGTCCGGTGAATCGGACACAGAGAAATTAGACAATCCCAGTAGACGCAGAACAAGAAAATGAAGGACAAGGAGGACGCTCGAGGAAGGTAGCCAAAGGGTTTCACAACCCATTTAATAGGGACGTGTCCCCGGAGCCGGTGAGTTCAGCCATGAAGAAGGCTGAGAAAACGGAGAGAAACAACGGCAATCGTATCATGAGAAAACGACAAACTGAATGCTCCAATTGGCGGGAGTGACACGGGCGAGCCACGTTGGGAGGCCATGGCGAGAGGCTGCGTGTGCAGTGCTATTGCTCAAACTGGGGTACGTGCGGGGATTGTGAATGCCGTAACTCATCCCGAGACCTTATTAGATTCCGGGGACGGCGTTGCGAAATGAAGCTCCTCCACTGCGGTTAGAAACTCGGCAAGTGGAGAGCCCCAAACCACGCTCGGGCTGACTCAGCCCGAATGCGTCTTCTCATTGCTTCGATCGAATAGCCTCATTAACCATATAGAACTCCACGAGATGCACTGGACGAGCAGGAGATTCCTCAACCAGTGGGTTTGGCTGGATTTATACAACCAAATCTTGTGCTCCAGTTTATCGATCCCTCTGTCACCGGCCCTTCTACAGTGCCCAAGGGATTCTTTGATTCTCTGCCTCGACAGTGCTATCACAGCGAGATCTAGTCTCATACTGCATGTATGTACACAAATACGGAGTAGAATGGGCTTTAGCAGACTGCAGGAATCCCGTTAATCAGATAGGTTATACGTATGGACCTACTTCCAGGCCTAGAACAAGCTGCATGCGCGAGGACCGTCCAGTTGGAGCGCACTTGACGGGTTTCGGAGTAGATGACGGCAGATGCAGATTTCGAACGGCAATCTTTGCAGTTAGGCAGTATTAGGTATAGCAGGAGTGACTAGCCACAGGATTTTTGATCCTCTATTACTGGATTTGGACATATACCTTCTTGAGAGAGCTTTGTCTATTTTGGAATCCTCTCTATAAGCTGTAAGGCTAAGGATATATAGTTATCTATTGCCACTATTTTCTCTGTAATATATAGCAATTATCATTGTGTTTATTTGCTGCTTCCTATTGTCGGTACCTATAAGGATTTGTCTGATATTAGGCTTGTGGCGGCATCTCTCTGCCACAGTCGACGATTCACTGCTTCGATTCTTCCATGATACGCTGCTTATAAAGGCGATTGTTCTCACGAATGTGGCCAATGGTTTATTCGGTGGCTGGGGAAAAGCAGGGAAGCAGTGAATGAAATAAAACATGGCAAGACAGCACGATACCATATTGTATTATAAAAACAATGCCAAGCTATTGATCGCAATGGCATGCTGGCTCTCCAAGGACGAGCTGCAGTGAATAATGACTGGATCCTTGTATCACTATCGTATTGTTAGTATGCGTATTGAAGCCCTGCCACCAATATTTGCACACAGAGACGCTAGTTCGACCTTTCTTTTTTTTCATCTTATATCGATATCTTGCACAACCTCACCTCAGACGATTCCTACAAAGATCATCCATCACGACTCTACTCAAACCAGGACGAATGCTTCCTGCTTCCATGGGAGAGCGTTGATATCCTCGAGGAGCAACACACAACCAAGTCAGCTCGTGAAGCTCCATCTCCCTAGCGACGCGCCAGAAACAAAAACACTGGCCAAATCTCACCATCTGCAATTTTCTTTACTGTGCTTTCCACTTTGATCTTCATCCATATCAATTTGACAGAATGACGGTTCTATCGACTCCTTTGAAAACTTACCATCACTGTCAGTACAAAAGGCCGGTTCCCGACGTCAACCGTGAGCTGCCTCCTCTGCCAGCCTACGCCAGATACGACGTGCAAGCTTCGAACAGCATCGCAATGTCTTCGATGTGGCCAGAAAACCATCCGCAGACTCGGCCGTTCTATCCTCATCTCCTGCAAAGAGTCAATCGTCTTCATCGTCCGATTCGAAGGATAGTTTCCGCCTTATTGCTCGACAGCTGCTTGATTCGCTGCAACCCGAACCTCTCAACGTCCCACTCCGTTCTACGGAGAACAGAAACCCGGATTTTGTTGATCCATCCGACATTATCAGCAATGCCTCTCAGGAAGTTCCTATCATGCTAAGCGATGAGTAAGTATTCAGGCTTGTTAACATCGTTCGCTCTTGTACTGACGTGAGATGATAGACCGTCCCCCTACGAGAACACTCTCCATGGGAACCAGTATCACCACGAGCAACAGGCTCTCTTGGACACGTCTCTTTCTACAGGCATGGGGAGCAGCTCGTCATACGATTCTTCCCCGAGATTCTTCCCCCGTTCGGAGAGTGAACCACGTTTCGTTCGAAAGCACATTCCACACTCCAAATCAGAATCTCACATCAAGAATGAAGAAGCTTATGAAGTCTGTGCTTACCAGCGTGAACATCGTCATGTTCACTTCGATTTCTCAGAGCAGAAAAACACGGTTGATTCTCAGCCTTCAACTCCTGTTCGAGGACGTCCTCTGGTGAGACCTTCAGTCTCCAGAAATCACCTGAATTACGATGACGACGATGACATCGATATCTTCCACGGAAGCCCTAAAAAGGGGTCCAGATCTCCCCATAAGAAGCTCTTTGGAGAAAACGGATGGCTTGGTCGCACTACGAGCATGAAGGAGCAACCCGATGAGAGGTACCGGAAAACGGCGCTCCAGAAAGTGGGCGAGAAGATCAAGCAGCAGGTGGAAGATTGGGTGGTAAGTACTCCCTGCAAACGTTCCGTGCAAAACGATCTTCTGACATATATATTCCAGACGGGTGATATGGCCAAAGCCTTTCCGAAAGACTCTCGTCAGGACAACTCACCACCCAGGATCGTTTCGAGACCGACACTCCCCATCTCTTTGGATCCCCCGACGCAGGCAAAGATGTACAGCGAGATCGAAGTCATGATCTGCATGACTGCCAACAAATTCCTCCTTGACCAGTTCCATAAACGCCGCATGTCCGCGGAATCTATCAAGAAGATAACCAACTTCTGGATGTCCAAGAACAGGGCTCAAGTTAGCGAATTCCAGTTCGATCAGGCTACCCAGCGAGAACTCATTCTGTACAACCTTCGTACGTTCGAATTCCACGGCGAGTATGCTATCAACCCCGTTGCTCTGAAGTCGGCTCTGGACAACTGGAAGGCGGTTGCAAAGGAGATGAGCGTGAGAACCTTTTGTTACCCCGACAGCGTTATTCGCAAGCATATGCACGACACCCACAAGATTCTCGAGATGCTTGGTGCATCTGACGCGACTCTGCGCGACTTTGAGTTCCTTCAGATGAAGGTTATCGTGAAGATGTCAGAACATCGCCGGAAGAACTCCGAAGGAAGCGATGGGAAAGGCAGCCCTCGCGCACACACCGGCCGTGCCCGTTGAACGGCAGAATCGCAGCCTTGGAAGAAGATAAGTGTCGAGTTTGCCGTGTCTTCTCGACCCTTTCAGCATATCAGTTGACGTTATGTCTCTACTAATCTGCCACTCTTATTTATGTTCTGGAGCATGCCATGATCAAGATGAAATGATTGTCACGATCTGGGCCTCGAGCCCCCTAATGATAATGATATACCCATTCCTACAGTCATGAACATGCCTCACGATTACGATTTTCTTGCATTGTCGGCTTTCATGAATGATGACGAGTTTTGGCAATTTTAAACAAAAAAATGTTCCTTTCCCTTCCTTTGCCAGCATCCCTCTTTGGCTGTACTGTATTAATATTTTGCTCGTCAAATGTGAAATAGCTGAGAAGCTTATCAAATAGAAGGCAGATGGTTTAGATGGTTTATGAGTATCTTTCGTTGCAACAAGTATGCAGGTGTTGATATTCTCACCTTAGTTTCGGGAATGAGTAATTAGAGCCAGTGGTCCCGGCACGTGGTGCGACGTCATCGCTTCTCCTGCGCGCTTCATAGCAACGGAACTCCTTGTTTGCCCGGAGCTGGAGAGCTGGTATGCGGCAATCCATGCTATCCTGCTAGGTATCAATTTTATGTCGCCTCTTGAGGCGGATAGACGTCTTTGGAAGTGGGTTTCCACTTGCAGCTTGGTGACTCGAGGCTTTCTGCCTTCGCCGTATACAGCTAGCTGCTTGTCTGTCTCCGACGGCTGCCTTACTAGCTAACAGTACACCAGCGCCCTTTGAGATCATGAACACCTCCATGCGGTCCGTATATCGGGCACTTACTGCAGAACTGATGTGATCACAGTTGCTTGACCATTCTGAACCCAAAATGGCGGGCCCCGTCCACACCTACGGCTCGACCTGCCTTCTTGCCCCCCGGAAGGAAGACCTGGCCGCCCTGCGATCATCGCCCACACCGCCGAAAGTCAACGCGCAATTCTTCTACACGTCCTCTCTTCCTATTGATGATCCTTTGACTCCGCTCCCAGCTCTCTCCACAAGCTCGTCCTCCGCGCAGACCAAATCTTCGCCGCAACCTTTCTCTGCTAGGGATAATATTGCTCTGGAGGAAGCATGGAGCGCTCTGCGAGAAGCCCGGAAAGCAAAGCTTGCGCAGAGCACAAACAAACGGGCTGAGGCGTCGGAGGCATCAGGAAAGGCCACCGGAATACCTCTCCGTGAACGCGCATCCTCCGGCCGCGTACGGTCATCCGGAACGCGGTCTAGTCTCCAAAGCCACGAAGAAGCCAGCAGCTCTGCGGATGTCTCTACCAAGGACCATGAGCATGGGCCAACAGGGTCTAAGAGAAGAGAAGGTTCACCTCTTGGACGACTGTTCAAGTCTGCGAAGCGGAAGAGTAGCTCATCTCCAGGCGCAGGGGAAGCATTTTCGGAAGAAGTGGAAGCCCCAAGCTCTCAAGGAGAATCGTTTGCAACTGCTCCCACCGGTAGCTCTCCATTTGTTCGCGCTCCCGTACGGAGATCATGGACCCCCTCTGAACCTCGGTCTGAGGAAGATACAATAAGAAATAGTGGTCAATTTCGTGAATGGGAAGCCAGCCAAGAAGCTGATGTCGAGACGCAAAATCCCGATCTCAGTCAGGCTGCTGCAGAAACTTCAAGGAAGGCTGAAGCTAGTCAATCTTCAGAAACGCTAGATGTCAGGTCACAAGAATCCGATGGAGAGTCTGAACAGTACAAAGTCCCTGTTGGTGTCTCGCGTCTTCATTTGGTAGAACTACCAAATCTCAAGGTAAAACTTCATATTTTTCTCTTATTTTTAGCCCATGACAAGAAATCTGATAGAAGTATAGATGAAACCCATATATTGGAGCCCGCTTCATGACATATCAGATGTGCTTAGGGCCACGTGGTTTTACAAAAATACAATGTTACCTGTTGAGCCAGTTCTTGCTAATAAACTTGAGGAAGGGTATCTGTACATGCGCCCGTGGACCGAGGCCTGGCAGGATGAACTAAATAGCTGCGTTGAAAATGGCGCCGAGGCGGAGATGAAGATTGTCTACAAGCTGTGGGAGGAGGATCGGAAGCCTGTGAGCAGACCTGGGACGGCGCACGATCTGAAGACGAAACCCCATGAAGCAGATGACAGGGCAAAGGAAGACAAGAAGGACTTGACCTTTGAAGACAATCTCGCAGCTAGCGGCTCTGATGAGAAGACAGAAACAAAGCCCTTTAGAAACTCCAGCGTCATCTATGTGGACGCGACAGACGCACAGATACTCCGTCCAAGTCTTCTTCCGTCTGTCTCCAGGGGACGTCGACCTCTCAGCTCCATTCGGAAAGGGAGGCAGATTGGCATCCCCGTCGTCCGTGGCTTTAACCGGCAGGTTTGGGATAAACTCCATCCATCCAAGCAGACCAAGTTTGACATGAGACATTACTTGATGCGACCTCAAACAAGGAATGCAAATCTCGCCCGTGGAGAGCAGATATGCTATGCTTGTGCTATTGAGGAGTCGCGTCCCAGTCCATCGGATTTGGTGCTGGTTATCCATGGCATTGGTCAGAAACTTTCAGAACGGGTAGAAAGCTTCCATTTCACTCATGCTATCAATGGGTTTCGGAGGTCCGTCAATATGGAACTGAACAACGAGGAAATATGGCCCCATATCCGGCCTGATCATGGAGGCATCATGGTCCTTCCAGTCAATTGGCGATCCACTCTCTCCCTTGCCGACGCAGAAATAGATTCGCGGGATTCCGATGACCCGATGGCGAACCACTTTACTCTCAAAGATATCACCCCTGATACTATTCCGGCTATACGGACGCTCATCAGCGATGTCATGTTGGATATCCCATATTATCTCTCGCATCACAAGCCCAAAATGATCCAGGCAGTTGTTAAGGAGGCGAACAGAATATATCGGCTATGGTGCAAGAACAACCCTGGGTTCCACGAGAATGGCAGGGTCCATCTTGTCGCCCACTCTCTTGGGAGTGCGATGGCGTTGGATATCCTCAGCCATCAGCCAACGAAATTGCCTCATATTGACTTTTCCAGCGATAAATTGCACGACGATATCTTCGAATTCGACCCCAAGAATGTGTTCTTTTGCGGAAGTCCAGCTGGGTTCTTCTTGCTGTTGAACAAAGGTCTGACTTTGCTATCACCTATGTATCTTCCGTTTCAGGAGCATCGGAGCTGATTCTCATACAGCAAATCTACTTCCGCGACGAGGAAGGGACAAGCCAGGTCGAGAGGGCGAAGATCGACAACCAGGCGTCGCTGGAGAGGCTGACACGTACGGTTGTTTAGCTCTTGACAACCTCTACAATATCATGCACACTACAGACCGTGAGATACTTCCCTTTGTCTTGTTTGAAGCTCCAGTCAGAATTCTAACAGTGGTTTCCGCATATAGCAATTGCCTACCGAATGAATGCAGCAGTCGACAGCGACCTAGCTGAATCCCTCAAGCCAGCCGCTATCCCGACGTCGACTACATCTTTTTTCCAGTCATTCAGTAGCGTCTTCCGATGGAGTTCCTCGCACAAGTCAGTGTCGACCGCGCCGGCCGCCATCTCCAAGCTTCCATCCAATGTGGAGATGGAAACCCATGACTTCACACGCGAAGAGATCGCCGAAAAGCGCATGCTGCTCCTCAACGACAATGGCCAGATAGACTACTACCTTTCCGGTGGCGGTGGGCCCCTGAACATCCAATATCTCAACATGCTCAGCGCTCATAGCAGCTACTGGGTCCTCCCGGAATTTGTGCGCTTCGTAGTCTTGGAGATCGCGCGACGGCCAGGTAGGGATGGAACGCTATTAGCGCTGCGGGCAGAGAAGAAAAAGGGCTGGAAGGCCGAAAGGTGAAGAGTATCCGACTCGCCATTCTGACTGAGCTTGCCTATCTTAACGCAATTTTGGGCTTTTTTTTAAAGAAAAAGTTCTTATATACCTGTTGTCTTCTACATAACGGCATATTGGGTGCATCATTTTTTTTCTCCCTTGCATTCGGGCTTTGGAGTGATTGATGGATGAAAGGAGTACAGAGTCGCGTACGGAGTACAATACAGATGGCATGGTCGATATATCTACTGCAAATTTCAGGTTCACATTGCGATAACCTGGCGGGCATGGCGTTTTTTTGTCTAAGGCTTTTTTGTCTGATATACATCATGTATTTATGTCCTCCAGTCTGGGATCAATTATATTAGATTCCATGTGTAATCTACTACTCCCCAGACACAACTGGCGCCATTAACAACGCTTCTACCAACTGGCCCTTTTCGATTTTCCCCTCTCCAGGTGGCAGCACCAGCAGGGCATTGGCCTTTGCCAGACTGCCTACTCTGGAACTGCGCTGTCCCGAGCTGGCACCAGGGTCACCGCTCAGTCCCGTGCTCGTTGCGGAGAGTCGTCCATCGGAGCGGGACGCCGTTACGATTGCGCGGTGGTATTCGGTCCGTTTCGGGTCGAGTGGGATTGCATGCGTCAAGACGGCAGAGACGAGTGGGAGGCCTAGATTGTTGGCACGGGCATGGGCATTTGCTGCGCTATGGCTACGGCTGCTGCCCAGGCCCATTAACTTGTGCAGAGATGGGAGCACGAAGAGATGCAGAGTGACCAGTGCCGAGGCGGGGTTCCCTGGGAGAGCGAAGATGAGCCTCTTCTCGCGTTCTTGCTGCGCAGAGTCGTCCGAGGAGGGCTTGAAAGGCACCGTGGCAAACGTGGTCGGTTTGCCTGGTTTCATCGACACCCGCCCGAAGTGGATTGTCCCGCCAAGGGAGCGCTCGATCGTGGGCTTCAGCAGGTCCAGCTCGCCCATGGAAACGCCCCCGGTGGTGATTATCACGTCCACGCCACCGATGTTTCCGCCAGCACCAGCAGCAGTGCTGATACCGCGCAGTGCGCCTCGGAGAGCTTGCTCCAGTTCGCTTGCCGGGGTGTCACGGGCGATTCCGAGATCGACCGTCTCGAAACCCCAGGATCTCAGGCACGAGATTAGAGATGGGCGGTTAGAGTCTCGTATTTGTCCTCCGGTGAGAGTCCTTGGATCGTCATGCGGAACAAGCTCGTCGCCAGTGCTCAAGACACCGACACGGGGCTTATTAAAGATCTTGACGGTCTTTGTCCCGGTTGATGCCAGAAGACCTATCTCACCACCGACGGCGGAGATGAGGTCCCCTTTCTGGAGGATCTTGGAGCCCAATGCGACATCGCTTCCTGGCTCCCGTACATTCTCGCCGGGCTTGATATCTCCGGTTAGGATCTCCACTGTCGCTTCCTCAGTCCCATCCGGTGTGGTCGAAACCAGGACAGTATCTTCGACCATGACCACGGCATTGGCGTTAGGAGGGAGAGGTGCTCCTGTAGTAATCCTGGCGATTGTGCCCGGTTCGAGAGGTGGTGGCATGGACGAGGCTTGTGCGTGGGAGACAGAAGCCACCGGAAATATGCCCTTTGTGCTTGCTCCGGACGATGGGGACTCGGGAGCAATAACAGCATATCCATCAACGATGCTGGCCCGATAGGCGGGAACAGCCTCGCCAGCGTAGACATCTTCTGCGATCACTGATCCAACGAGATCGGTGGTGACCGGGACTTCGATGATAGATGGATTTGGTGTCTCCTCGACTATGATCTTTAGCGCTTCGTCCACTGACAACATCGGATAGGGAGACGAGCGATGTCGTCTTGTAGGTCCGGCATTCGGGTCATTGGACCGTGGTCTGTCTTCTGGGGAAGTATGTGGTTTGGGGATAGCGTGTCCGTGGGCATGATTATGGGCATGGCTGTGATGATGATGGTGGTGGTGATGATGGTTTGCATTTGAGGGCTGTACAGGAGATACTCCTGCTTCCGCTTCAAGCTTCTTTACCCCGCCAGCATGAATTGCTCGGGAGTTCGCTCCTGCAGCTTGAATACAAGCATGCGGTATGAGATTGATAATCGATTCGAGGTTTTCTTTAGCACCTTTAGGTGACCCTGGCAGAGTAACAATCAACGATTTGTTTCGAACTCCTGCGACGGGGCGGGACATCATCGCAACTGAAAACGTTAGTGAGACTTTCCTAAACAGAAAATGAAGCCAGAATAGCTTTCTCCATACATGGAGTAATATTCAGGGAGGCAGCAAGCATGCCATGTCTGTTGATTAATCAGCTCGTGTTCGTAGCTGAGAAAGCCAAGGATGTCTTACACAAGACCTGGTGCATGGCGATGAATGAGAGGCGACACTGCCTGATAAAAGAATTGTGTTGTCAGACGAGGATATAGAACACTGAGAAAGCATAAACACAAAAAAAAGAAAGATAGAGAATCGAATAAAATGTGTTGAGAGCAGGTTATCGCGCGGATGGTGGACAGGGCCTCAACGAACCTCAGGCGTGTTGTCTTTGATTGCAAATCCTGTTCCACCGCTAGTAATGATCAGGTTGAAATACTCTTCGCCATCTGCCCATTGACAGATCGCGCGCTGGATGTCCAGCACATTGTCTGGCACGACCTTGACAACCGGGGCTTCCCATGTGTTTGATCGCTCCTCTGCAGTAAAGACGGCAGTCAGAGCGGGGCCAGCCTTATCAGATGCGGCATCGCGGGATGCCGTATCGGAAACGATCAGAACTGCAGCCCTGAGCTTGGACCCTGACATTGTGTATCATTAATGGGCCTGAAGGTTATCGTTTGTTGGGAACGAGGTACTTGACCGGCAGGGACCTGTGACGCTGCCCGGGTTCGTCATGTCTTAATAGACTCGGAATGACCGTCGTTGGTCCCGCCTTGGACACTTCCGCAGAAGCCAAGCCGAACTACGATCTCGACATCGTTTCTGCTTAATACTAGAATACGGATAGGCTCTCTATCTGTAACCCAAAAAGTGCATTCTAATATTTAGTTGGAACCTCCCCTTCCCAGAGTCATACTGTACATCCGCTGCGTCATCCGTCGACGCAAAATCATTTCATCGTTCGTGCTAATCCCGCGGATTCTAACCATCACATAAAAGACCATGCGCCTCGTGCTATATATGCTCATAGGAAAGGGGTTCGATGAACACCGCAGTCGGTACATCACGCTCACTAGGAGCTTCTCTCGATAACCCAGATCGACATTTACTCGAATTCGGCCGCCTTTCCAGCCACCAGAAGTCCGACAATCAGACCGAACAGGCCAAGGACAGAGCTGAAGATCTCGATAACCAGAATCCTGACGAATCTATTGTGCCTCTGTCAGCGAGGAGCCTGGAAAAGGGCATAGTGTGGGAAACATACAGGCTAGGGTCTGCAGCGTCAGCTAACGCAGCACCACTTCCGTTGATGCCGACTGAGATTCCGCAGATCAAGTTGCAAAATCCCACCGTGACGCCTCCCCAAAAGAGAGCATAGCCGGTGTAGTAGTTGCTGCCCGAATAGATGGTGTCGCCCTCCACAAGGTTGAGTTTCGACGAGAACACGATGGCCATAATCACACCGTAGATAGCGACAACTTCACAGAAAATGATCGAGATCAGGTTCTTCGTTCGTATCCTGGGGGCCTTGACACCTCCACCGACGATGGATGAACCGGTCAGGAAGATACCCCTACGAACATCAGGACAGGGAATGTTAGCCGCTGCAGCCATGTATTCTGGTGGAAATCGGTCCCGTTCATCGCGTACCAAGCCGCTCCAACGACAGAAAGCCCTATGCACAGAGCAATACCAATGTTCGCCCAAGTATATGGAGAAACGGCCTCAAGAAATTCTCCGACCTAGAATCTACTCTTAGAAAGACGTTCGCAACCATACGGAACCGGGATCCATACATTGAACGCTTCTCCATCGCCATGGAAGAGCATGTCTAGCAGAACAAGTCAGTGGCCTAGCTCATGTGGCCGGGAAGGAGGCTGTTCTTACAAGCACCCACGACAGAGAGCGCCACGGTCGCAGCGCCGGCGGGATACGCGAGCCCCATGGCTACGTCAGATCCCGCATCAATGGGATTCAGCAGACAGACGATGGATGTGCAGGCCCTCCAGAACCAGGGAGCGCAGGGAGCAGGCGGGAGCTCTGGCAGGACAACAGAGCAGTGCTGGCTTCGGCACGGAACAACGAGAGGCCAGGCACATGCCGGGCGGTGAGGGGCGGCGAAAACCGACCAGTGACAAGGACCCGCTCCCCGTGCAGCCGCTAAACCCCGGCGGGATCCATGGATGTGTTAGCAGCTGCTTGCCCATCTTGACCCCAAACACCCCCCAGCATCGCCCGTCCTCGGGGTCCCGGCGCGCTTCTGCATTCACGACGGATACGACTCTTCCTTGCATGACCTCTGGCTCGTTGCCTTCTCTTATAGTTTTCCTGTCTGCGGATTTCTGTTTGGCGCTCATTTCTTTCCCCCCTGAGTCTTTACCGTACCAGCATTCGTGGCCATGGCTTCCCAGTCCGCTGTGGGGTCGTATTCGAACCCTTTGAAGAAGTTCAAGTACGATCCAGACTGCTCATTTCCTTCTGGTCCGTCTGGGAGACAAATGGCACTAACGCGCGCGCAGATTGGTCTTCCTTGGAGAACAGAGTGGTATGTATCGTCGTCGCCTGTTACCTTCACCAGACACAACCACGTCGACCGTTCTGACCTCGCCACAGTTGGAAAGACGTCCCTAATTACGCGTTTTATGTATGACTCGTTCGACAACACGTATCAGGCGACAATTGGAATCGACTTTCTGTCAAAAGTATGCGAACAATGCATTCCCTTTGCGCCGGGGAATCTTCCCCTCATTCTTCCTCTCCGTCGCAAACGACCAGAGTGAACACGTTATTCTAACCGCTTCTGTCATGATTGCAGACCATGTACCTTGAAGATAGAACGGTCCGGCTGCAGTTGTGGGACACCGCTGGTCAGGAACGATTCCGATCGCTTATCCCTTCATACATCCGTGACTCCAGTGTAGCCGTCGTTGTCTACGACATCTCGAACGCGAAATCATTCCAGAACACGCGTAAATGGGTGGACGATGTTCGAGGGGAACGGGGCAACGATGTGATAATCGTCCTCGTGGGCAATAAGACGGATTTGAACGACAAGCGAGAGGTCACAACGGCACAGGGTGAGGAGGAGGCCAAGAGAAATGGCCTGATGTTCATTGAAACCAGTGCGAAAGTTGGGCACAATGTGAAACAGCTGTTTAGGCGGATAGCGCAAGCACTCCCAGGCATGGAGGGTGAGGCCAACAAAGGGGAGAGTCAAAGTACGTTTTCCTTTTGTATATATTTTTCTTGTTTTTGGGTGGGTGCAGGTCAACTAACTTCCGATTCTCATCTGAATAGTGATCGATGTCAATATCACTCCTAGAGAGACGACCAGCAATGACGGATGTGCCTGCTGAACGCACACGATTATACCAGACGCTTGTCTTCATATTTTCTGCTGTCTATAATCTACGCTGTCTTTCATTCTGGACATGTACATGATTTTTTAACGCCTTTTTCGTCTTGTTTTTTTTTGAATCCGGTATACCTAGAAAGTTGCCTTTTGAACCCTAATGTTGTCTGTATCCGGGTTCTCAGTTCGATTCTTCATGCTTTCCTGCTCAATATCGACGACAATCGTATTGCCACTCCGAGAAAAAGGGCACTGGGGCGTTCGTATGCTTTGTGTTGTCGTTTTCTTATAGCAACGTTGGATATGTTTTGTCGAGGCGTCACCAAACTTCTTCCATGATCCCGTTCGACAAGCAGACCGTTTGTGACTGAATATCAAGTCAGCAGGCTTCACGTGGCAGAGAAGCATGGTTTGTTGATGTTGTTGTTTCCCTAGCGTATTCTTGCCCTGCGTGATGGGTTGCTAAGATGTCTGCTTGCGCCACTTGAGAGAATTGACCAACGTCAAGCTATTGTTTGGCAAATATCCACCTTAGGATTCAAGCAAGCTTAGAGGGCCCCTTTTCGTGGGTGGTTCTTTTATAGAGTGCGTAGTTAATATTTGATTCAATTCTGCAGTCGCTTGAGCAGAGCGATATGTCACACCCAAAGCACTCCGTACGGAGTAAGCGTTGGGGAAATTCAACAAACCAATTTCGGACAACCAATAATATCACGGAGACAGGGGGTAGATCAACTTGCGAAGCGATAATCCCTACCTAACAGGGGGTTTTTGTTAGAATTGCAGCTAGTTTATTGTGCTTCTTTGAGTATTCGCCAGATTCATTTAGTGCTATTCTCTAAAAAAGTCCCCCCTAGGTTTGATTTCAGGCAAAAACATAAGAATAATATCAGCTGGGAAGCGTTAAGATCACGGGATCCTCGTATCTGATGTGGCTGAAATAATGCAGATTATCTTAGGCTTAGTGTCAAAGTTATCCTTGATGCATAAAGTTTAAACTAGATGCCTTAAATCCTCGCAACACAGAGTACGGGTCGCACTGCCAAACCCGATTCTACCAAAATTGACAATGTCGTAGTACCTGGGACAATACAGCACTCGCATTCTTTATAATTGGGCTATAGTATCATCTTGGCCAGAGTTCGCGTGGAACGTGAGATGCTGCCAATTCGGTTGGTGCACGACGTCATCCGAGCCCCTAGTGGCCGGCAGCCCCGGCTAGGGATAGGCAGAAGGGTTTTAGGGCGCCTCAAAAGTTAACATAAGCGCCCGCCTCTTCGACTCTGGTCAGTCGTCTGCCGAACCACGACCACCCATTTCCTTTTTCGCTGACCTTTTCCTCTTCACGCCAACACCTGGATGCCCAGATCTTTCGCTTCTTCGCTCCCTGTATTTTCTCAGCACCTCATATTTCCGTCCCCCGCGGCAACAAGATGGGTTGCCGCTTTTTCCGCATCCCGCGGCCACAGGTGCGTTGAGTCCAGCTCGTCCTTCACCGCGAAGGATTCGCCTGCTTTCGCTCTATTCATCTGCTGACAAGAATCATGATGGCACAGAGTTTTCTCTGTGTGATGAGTCTGCAGACAGGGGCCTCTCTCATAACGCTGTCGTTGCTCCTCAACAAGATTAGCGGACTGTACGGTTTGCTTGCTTTGTTGACTGGCTACCATCTGTCCCCGGTTCAGCTGTCTATGTACATCTACTCGCTTGCTGCCCTCGGCCTCACGGTGTTTCTCTTTCCACATATCCGAAAGCAGTCGCCATTGCAGTGTTTGGGTCTCGCTTGGTTCTATCTCCTAGATACGGTCATCAATGCCGCCTACACCGCTGCGTTTGGGGTATCATGGTTCCTTGTCGTCTCACAGCACTATCACAATGCGCCTACCTCTGGATTCGGCACCGATACCATCGGCGAGACTGCAGGATTCACCAGTCCGAAGTACAATGTATCTTCTGTGCAGTTCTCTGGAAACGTCCTCTCTGATGGGGAAGACACCGTCGTTGCTGCTTACCCGGCCAGTGCCCCCGCCGGAAGCTCTGGCGGAAGGGCTGATGGAACACCCACCTTAGGCAATGGTGTGATGCAACCAGAGAGCTTTGAGAGCATTGTCATGATTGCGGCTCTGTGGCTTGTGCGGGTATATTTCGTTCTCGTCATGTTTGCATTTGCCAGGCAGGCTCTACGCCAGCAATTGTTGAATGCTTCACAACCGCGTTATAATAAACTGCCCACCCACAGCCGAAACACATCCATTGCTAGTGCTGCTGATATCGACCGTGACCCATTCCTCCCCCACACCCCTGAGGGCCAGGGCTGGCAGGGGGTGCTTGGTCGAGCCATGACCAGCGTCTTCCGTGATTACTGGCTTGGTCCAGATTCAGCGGAGGAGGAAGATTTCAGTTGGATGAACGGATTCGGTCGGAGATTCCGCAAGCGCAGCAATCTATCCCTCTCTGGGCCAGCTGAGAGGGAAAGACGACGCCGGTCCGGCACCGGTCCTCCACAGCCTTCCCAGGCGGCTCTTCAAGCCGCTTCATTGCAGCAACCAGCCTACAGTCAAGAGCCCGGGATGAATGTGAAACTCCAGGACTTGAGTGAGAGCAGATAATTCGGCTGCGGCTAGCCGGCCAAGTCCCAGTCACCGCCGCGTTTTTTTTATGCCGTTACCTGACAATACTCCCTGAACCATCTTCTCCCCCGACCAAAGTGCGCTATCTATCTCTCCCACGTTTCCTTGCTAGTCGAGGATTCGGGAGCATGTGCGTTGAACGCATGATACATAGCTATTTCCGGATGGGCTGTGTGGTCATAGATCATTCTACTCCAGCTATGTTCTTTCTGTCTCTTTCTCTCTCTTTCTTTCCAGCGTGATTCTTTATAGGGCTTGTATCGTTGCTGGCCTGGGTGTTGTGAAACGGATCGGTTACAGGCGCTTATATGCTATCTCATCTCTTTCTTATGATTAAACAGCCACTTAATGCCGCATTAAGCTCTTGGGATGACTCTTGCTGGTCGTCTTTCAGGGCAGTAACTCGACCAATTGAGGTCGCGAACAGCGTGTGCCGTATTTATAGCGCGCTGGGCTCTTGCCGAAACTGGTTGGCGTCACAGGTGATCGTTATTGGATAGGTATTCTGTGATATATCTATATCGGAAATAAATACTATGCCATTGGATAGGCAAATATCATCAGCGGATAAGCGATAGTATCTTGGTATTATTTTTCTTCGCAGGGGTTGTCTTATTTCAGTAAGAGTTGCAATGCTAGCCTCTAAGGTCTTGACATTATTCAATTGCCGTTGGGGGAAATTCTTACCCCCGCATGCTGCCTGACAGATCCGGCCCTACTAGTGGCGCGATTATTCATTTCTCGACCGAGAGTAGGGCATTAATGGCCAACGCCAGTAGTAGCCCTCTACAGCCCAATGGTTTTCTCGACCGAGGGGCACTCTCTCGTGCGGAGAAAACAATCACGTAGTTATTGGGTGTGGATGATGCAAAACACTTGTCAGAAATCATCTATATCATCTATGCCTCTGGCGCGTTTTGCAAACATAGTCATACAGGCATTTCCAATTGAATTACTTCTTTCAATTTGGACAATCTTACTCTTCTAGCGACGAGATCACCAGCAAAAGAACAAGTAAGAAAAAAAAATAGCCCGGTGATGGACAGCAACGCCGGTCGCCCTCCGATCTCGTCGTCACGGGACCCCGCATGGTATCCCGGAAGGGCATGTTTGCATGCCCCGGGATTTGCTGTTTGCATCGATGTCGTGATCAACAGCCAATCAAAATCGAGATGATCTAACCCGGGGACAGGCCGGAAGAGCGCGCTGACTGCATCGCAAGGATATTTTTTCGCTGTCCCCTCAACCCCGTGATGGACTGGCTAATTAAGCGTCGCTGAGAGGAGTATTATTTCTGTCAAAAAGTTCTTTTCTTTCCTTTTCCCTTTGCTCACCGTCGGTGTTGTGTCGCTGCCCTTCCTTGTCACAACGCATTCGATTTGAATACATGCCGTCACCGCGGCCCTTGATTCGCTAGATATAGTTCCACCCCTTCTACGCTGCAGTTTGAGAAGCGCTGCCTGCGTCCGTCAGTATGGGGTCCATTAAAACTGCGGGCCAAGCTGGTAAGTCTTGCGTCTCTTTTAAATGTCCTTTTTTTTTTGTTGATAATCAATTATTTGTTTGTGTTCGACTATGCGCGTTGGTCGCATGGGTTAGGGCCCTGGCGGTTCATGTGGGCTGACAGCTGCGATCAAAATGAATAGTGGCGAGAATCGCATATCTTGCCAGCGATGTTGTTCTTTCTGTTCAGCCGTCTCTGCAGACGGACTCTCAGTTCTCCAAGACTCTTAGGGATCTGAAGGAGCGCAATGCCAGCAGCATTGTGTCGAAGGGCTCGCCAGAGGTAAGGATCCCCTTGAATTCTGTTCGGCTCTACTTCAGTCGCTAATAACCACACCAGGTGCGAGCAGTTCGATACAATGAAGATCCTCTTCTGTCTGCTTTTCATCCTCTGCAGTCGGGCAAGACCGTGTCGATTACGACCACTTCTTCCGTGCTCCTCAATGCCATTACACACCTTTACCGTCTGGCAAACTACCCCATCGTGATCCACGTCGCCATTGAGTCGTCGCCCTTCCCAGACTTCTCCGTTATCAGCTCGATACGCCAGTGTGGCTTTGCGTTCCTTCACTCCGAGACGCTGCAAGAAGCGCAAGATATTGCCCTGACCGCCCATGCTCTGGCGCTCAAATCGGGAAAGGGTGTCATTCACTTCTTCGACCCGGCGAATTCGGCGGATGATGATGCGATTTCCGTGGAGGATGTCGAGGTCGTCAAGAAGGTGCTCGATCTGGACGGTGCCAGAGCTTCTCATACTTCTGGTGCCGAGGAGCCGACTCTCTATGCTGATTCTGGGCGGGTTGCGGTGGTCCCTGAAGTCGGGCTAGAGAAGTCTCCAGCTGTGGAGGCTGCTGCCTCTGCTGCCGCGATTTCTTCCCCGTCCAAGACGCCTTCGGCCACCAGCCAGGATAACTCGTCTGTTGGCTCCTCCAGGAGGGACAGCAGTACTGACAGCCATGCTGTCAGCTCTTCGGCCACAAGTGTTGACGGTTCTGGTGTCCGTCCTGTCAACGCGGCGGACATATTCAACTTGACCTCACAGATCTGGACCGTCCTCTTCGAAACCGTTGGAAGGCATTACCGGACCATTGAGTATACTGGACCTGAGAATGCGAAGTTCGCGATCTTCATCTTCGGCTCCACTGGAGTTTTTGTTGATGCCCTCGAGCAAGACAAAGCTAAGACCGATATTGGGAACGTGGGTATTATCACCGCACGTCTGTACCGTCCGTGGGTCGGAAGCCAGATCTCGAACCTAATCCCGAGATCTATTGAGAGAATTGCGGTGTTGGAGCAAGCTCGCAAGACTACGAAGTGGGGTCCCTCCTTTTTGGATCTCCTGTCGAGTTTGACGACGTCGCCTAGTCAAACTAAGCCGCCGCGTCTTGTTGCATACCGACTTGGATACGTTGAGCCATCTACGGCTGTTCAAGCGTTGCGGGGCATTCTCTACAACCTCGAGTCTGAGTCTCCCATCCAGAACCTGGAGATTGGCAAGCACAAGGAGTCTGCTCCTCAGCCAAGCATCGAGCAGCCCCACCTCGAAAACGCCTACATTAAGATTCTCGAGCAGCTGTTCGGCAACCGATTGTACGTGGCCAATCAACTTGGTTCGAACAATGCTGGTATTTCTGCGACGGTTGCTGCCAGCCCTGAGTACGGGTTTGGTTCATTGATTGCCCGAATGGAGCACCGTGAACGGTTCATCACCGAAGTTGAGGAGGCGGCCAAATCTAACAGCTTTGCCACCGATACACCAAAGAAATGGTTGTCTCGGTGGGCTTTGAGCGCTCGAGACCCGGCCAAAGCCAACAGCCTTGCTCCTGATGTCATTGCTCGTCTGACCACTGATGGATCGAAAGTGGCCAAACAACTCCTGGAATCGAAGCAGCTCTTCTACAAGGAATCACAGTGGCTCATCGGCTCTGATGCATGGGCCTACGACCTTGGCAACTCTGGTGTTCATCACGTCCTCGCGTCGGGAGCGAATGTCAACATGCTCATCATTGATTCGCAGCCCTACTCAGAGCACGCCGCTGCCGATGCTTCGCGGAGGAAGAAGGACATTGGCCTGTACGCCATGAACTTTGGTAACGCCTATGTGGCTTCCGTGGCTGTTTATGGTTCCTACTCGCAGGTCCTGCAGGCTATGGCTGAGGCTGATCAATTCGAGGGTCCCTCAGTTATTGTGGCCTACCTGCCCTACTACAAGGAGAACGACTCCCCGTTGACCGTCCTTCAGGAGACGAAGAAGGCTGTGGATCTCGGCTACTGGCCATTGTACCGATGGAACCCAGGCAAAGACGAGAACAGCGAGCCGAAATTCTCTCTTGATTCGGAACGCATCAGACGGGAGCTTGAGGAGTTCCTCCGCAGAGACAACCAGCTGACGCAGCTCATGAAGCGTCATCCGAAATTCGCTTCTAACCTTTCAGGGTCCTATGGCACTGAAGTCCGAGCTCTTCAGAAGCGCAAAGCCAAGGACTCATATGAGAAGCTGCTGGAAGGGCTTTATGGGGCTCCTCTGACCATTCTCTTTGCGTCTGACAACGGCAACGCCCAGAGCCTCGCCAAGCGTTTGGGCAACCGCGGTCGTGCGAGAGGTCTGAAGACCATGGTCATGGCCATGGATGACTACCCAATTGAAGATCTCCCCACGGAGGAAAATGTGGTTTTCATTACTAGCACTGCGGGTCAGGGAGAATTCCCTCAGAATGGCCGTGCATTCTGGGAGGTCGTGAGAACCTCCGGTGATCTCGACCTGTCCACCATTAAGTACTCCGTTTTCGGTCTGGGTGACAGCCACTACTGGCCTCGCAAGGAGGATAAGATCTACTACAACAAGCCGGCCAAAGATCTTGACGCCAGGATTTCATTCCTCGGTGGTCGGAAGCTCACGGACCTTGGCCTTGGCGATGACCAGGACCCAGATGGTTACCAGACTGGTTACAACGAATGGGAGCCCCGCCTCTGGCAGGCTCTCGGCGTTGATAAAGTCGAAGGCGTGCCGGAGGAACCTCCGCCATTGACAAATGAAGACATCAAGCTTCAGTCCAACTATCTCCGAGGAACTATCGCGGAAGGTCTCCGGGATGAGAGCACTGGCGCCATCTCTCCTAACGACCAACAGCTGACCAAGTTCCATGGAACCTACATGCAAGATGACCGTGACGTCCGAGAGGAGCGCAAGGCTCAGGGTCTGGAGCCGAAATATATTTTTATGATCCGTTGCCGTCTCCCTGGAGGTGTTGCGACGCCGTCTCAATGGCTGCAGATGGATGCCATCAGCAGCGCGTACGGTAATGAAACCATGAAGCTCACAACGAGACAGACATTCCAGTTCCATGGAGTGGTCAAGGGCAAACTTCGTGCAGCCATGCGCGCCATCAACAAGGCCATGTTGACCACTCTCGCAGCTTGCGGTGACGTCAACCGTAATGTTATGTGCAGTTCTCTTCCCGAGCTGTCCGGGTTTCATCGTGAGTGTCATGCTGTCGCGAAGAGGATCAGCGATCACCTCCTGCCATCCACCACGGCCTATCACGAGATATGGCTGAAAGACGACGATGACAACAAGGTCCAAGTTGCGGGTAATGCAGTTCAGGATCATGAACCTCTTTATGGGCCAACGTATCTTCCCAGGAAGTTCAAGATCACGATCGCCATACCTCCTCACAACGATACGGACGTCTACGCTCACGACATTGGTCTCATTGCCATCAAGGGAGCTGATGGGCACCTGGAAGGTTTCAATGTTCTCGTGGGTGGTGGTATGGGTGTGACTCACAACAACAAGAAGACCTATCCTCGAACTGGGTCTATGCTCGGCTTTGTACCCGCCGACCAGACTCACATTGTGTGTGAGAAGATCATGATTGTGCAGCGTGACCACGGTGACCGGAAGAACCGTAAGCACGCCCGTCTAAAGTACACCATCGACGACATGGGCCTGGATGTGTTCAAAGCCAAGGTGGAGGCCTTACTTCCGGAAGGATTGGGCTTCGCGGAGCCTCGTCCCTTCAAGTTCGTGTCCAATATCGACACGTTCGGTTGGCAGAAAGATGAGAAGGGCTTGAACCACTTCACGTTCTTCATCGAGAACGGACGTGTTGAAGATACCGCCGATTTCCCCATGCGGACTGGTCTGCGCGAGCTCGCCAAGCTTAACAAGGGCGAGTTCCGTCTGACGGGCAACCAGCATTTGATCCTCTCGAATATCGAGGACGCTGATCTTCCTACTGTCAAGTCTATCATGGCCAAGTACAAGCTCGACAACACTTCCTTCAGCGGACTCCGTCTGTCCTCGTCGGCATGTGTGGCTTTCCCTACTTGCGGTCTTGCCATGGCCGAGTCTGAACGGTACCTGCCGATTCTCATCACGAAACTCGAAGCAACACTTGAGGAGAATGGTCTGTCCAGGGATAGCATCGTCATGCGGATGACCGGTTGCCCGAACGGATGTGCACGACCATGGCTTGCCGAAGTCGCGTTTGTCGGCAAGGCATACGGCGCTTACAACATGTACCTGGGTGGCGGTTATCACGGTCAGCGTCTCAACAAACTCTACAGGTCGTCGATCAAGGAGGATGAGATCCTCGACATCATGAAGGGTCTCCTCAAGCGATATGCGCTTGAGCGCAAGACCGATGGCGAGACGCCCGAGAGGTTTGGTGACTGGTGCATTCGCGCCGGTATTATCAAGGAGACGACGGAAGGGAAGAACTTCCACGAAGGGGTAAGTTTGGCCATTCGTATCTCTTGCTTTTTTTTTCTGTTTCATATGGCTAATAATTCTTTTAGGTCGCTGAAGAAGAGGAGTAAATTATGGCATTGCGCAGCATCTATTACAAAACAAAACTAAGAAAAAAAAAGCATAGTCACCCTTGGTTAGTTCGATTGATGTTTTCGTCGTATTTAGACTGTTGAATGTTCATGTTGTTTTTTTTTAAATTGTTTCACTTGTATGAAATGTATGAAACCTGGTTCCTTGTACTTAGATAGAGCTTAGCTCTTGCGTCGAATGTATGTATGTATGTACTGTACATGAGTTTCACATGAGATGCAGAGCCCAGATTATGAATGCTTCTGCATGATTGCTTTGTTCGAATTCTTGTTTGTATGTATTGTACTGTACTCCGTACATACATTCTCTTTCACGAGTGAGATCGCTACCACTTAGGACTTCCAGGCGCTGACAGTAAGGATTCGTACAGTATGTACTGTTCATATTGCGTTGTATTTTGTTCAATCTGTAGTAATTTCCACCTTTTGCGAATGCAGTGGATTTAAAGCTTGTGTATTCTACCTTGAAATGGCATTCCAATCATGCAGTGAAACTGTAGTAGTAAACGCAGCGGATTATGCAACTTCGATATTATGAACACTTTTATTGGCGGAAACGAAACGATTCTTGATGCAAACCAATGCCGGGCTGTGCCTTCAATGCGGTAGTTTTAATGTGTGGCGAGTGGACGCGGGCTTATCGATAAGCTCTCCGAAAAAAAGGCACCTGGGCACCTAAGCTCATTCATCTGTCATCCCCGCACCAACCAGTGCATGCAGCAGTCAGTCCCAATTCATTGGGATTAATTATATGGACGGGCAACGTCCGATAAAATAGGCTGTTGCATTTTTCTCCGTCATCTGCTTGCCAGGTATCTACTTGACTAGCATGCAGTCAGGTTGACGTTTGAAGTTTCCTGTTCGGAGTGCGACAACGCTTCGAGTTTTCCGTCGAACTCGGATTTCCCACTCCCGCTCGTCCTGGCAACTTGCCTGTCGATAACCAACCATTCAATCAGTCAATTGACAAAAAAATGGCTTCCTCCGATCCTATCGTGGCCTCCTACGATGTCTACCTCACCGACTCACAGATCTCGCGCTATGTGTTACAATACGTCGACCGCCCGACAGGCCATGCTTACGATGAACGGAACGGGCAAAAGCCCACGGTATTCCGGCTCAAGCCAAAGACGGGGCTTGTCGAGGTTGACGTTCCCATCAACACCCAGGTGAACTACGATGTGAGCAAAGGTCTCAAGTACGGAGAGGCCTTGAAGCGTAGTCGCGCCACAAACCAAGGCGGGGCGTACGGACTGGCCGGAGGCTTCAATTCGTCTAGCGGTGCGGCGAGGGTGAAGGTCGAAGACGAGGATGTGGACATGGTGGATGACGAGAAGACGGGAAAGCCCCAAGCAAAGTCGCTATTGAAGGTGCAGACTTTGGGGGGGATGATAAAGAATCCTCAAGACGGTGATCCGCTTTACATGCTAGGGGCCTTCCGTGGAAGTATGTCTCTCTTTTACTCGCTCGTTTAGTTCACGGCTAATTCGACTTTGCTTTTCAGAAAATCTCTATCTTTCGCCTGTTTCTGCTGTCGTCCAATTGCGACCCCAACTTCATCATCTCGATGCTGCTGAAGATCTTACCAAGGCAAGAGCCGGCCAGAGCCAAAAGAGACGGGGATGAGGAGGCTGCGCCAAGAGATGCCGAAGCACGGGTGATTGATGTGAAGGTCAAGTCGGCAGAAGGCGGAGAAGCCATCGTGGCAGGCAATATCGAACTCTTGAAGAAAATGCAGGATGAGAAGTGGGAGTCCTATGAATGGGTGGACGCTGAGGTAAGAGATAAAAAGATCCCCACAGCGGTGAGAACAGATCGATGCTAATGTGGTTTTGAACAGACGGAGGAAGCGTGGTTCACGTACGAGAACTACATGATCCATAATAACCCCGAGGAACTACCACAACTCCAATCGGCGATCGACGGCGAAGATTATCTTGATGAGATGAGCGCACCACGAGTCGATCCGGCTCACCCGGAGCTGACGGGATGGGCAATGAAGCAGAATCGGAAGAAGCAAAAGCGCGCCACAGCTGAGGCTGGAGAAGGGTGATTGACGAAGCCTAGGACTGTCGCAGGAGATCTCTCCCATTCTTCTTTTCCTTCGCCTTCTGCAAGAACGGCGATAAGACGATAGACACGATACCCGCTTCTTCAGACACGATAATGTCTAAGCACTTATCAACGAGGGATGCAATAGACCGATTATGTTTGAAGGCTACTTCTAATGATATTTATCAGAGAGGCTTTCCATTCTCTTGACTGTGTATTATGCTGTAGAAGCTAAATAGAACCGAGTTCGGAAAGAACCTTTTCTTCTGCCCACATTATCGTGTGCATTTACTCTTTATCCTGTCATCGAATGCATATACAGAGTACTGCGCTTGCTCTATTCAAAGGCTTGTCACACTAATGAATTAGGTGATAAGCATGCTCTCACCGTGACCTGTATTGCTCAATCTATTATTGCCGTTCTTTCAGAATTTTGTTTATCAGGAAACCATGGGTGGAGGTCAACCAGGTGGCGGCGGAGAGGATTGAGTCTGTACCGTACCCATGCATACTATGGTCCGTACCGTATTAATATTAATTGCTCACTCAGCAGTAGCAACGGCAAAGAGGATTGTTGGTATATTGACGACTCTCAAACAGCGGAGTACTCCGTCGAACGAGGATCAATCACAACTCACAAATTCACCGCTCATTATTGGTGGCTGGTGCTGCGGTGGAGCAGCGAATGCCATCGAAGGGCAAAAAAAGGGGAAGTGGATAACCTGTGATGTCACGTGACTTTATCGGGCCCCGGGGGGTGTCGCGCGACAGGCTATCTTTTTTTCGCGGGTAGATTTTGCTCCCGCAGCTCTGGCAGTTTGGTTATGTTTCCTTTTTTCCTAGCCGGAATCTCTCAACCCCCAGAACCAACACTGCCTGTCTTCCTTCTTTCAACTCCTCCTCTCTTTCCACTGTAGAAGGAGGTTTCTTTTTTTTTCCTTGGAAGTTCAGGTCATTGATTGAGAGAGAGCCCTGGACTCTCCCTTACTCCCGGTCGTGAGAGAGGTTGTCGGTTGCTGGAGGATCGATCGTCTCTCGATTCTCTTCCCTCTCCCCTTCTGGCAGTCATTCTCTTTTTTGTTCTGCATCTTTTTCTGTTCTTGTTCCTTCTGAATGTGTATAATTAAGTTGTCCTCTGTATAATTGTTATCTAATTACTTCGCGCATTGCATCCTCAATACCCGTCCTCTCCCTCTCCCGGTCGACGTCCGAACAACCTTCCGTTCTACAGCCATGCTACCTCGAGCAGCTCGTCGCCGAAATGTGTTTCATCATTTACGCCAATCAGCCGAGCAGCTATCCCTGCCCTGGCTGTGTCCAGCGGCATCGAGACTCCATTTCCAATCAAGTCGGCCGGAGTCGATGAGCGGTCCGGCTCCCTCGACTTCCAACGAGCCTGGCCGCCGCCGACCATCTTTACTCTCTACTCGGAGCTTGGCCACTGCTACAGACAATTCCATCATCGAGCCTGGTCGCCAGAATCTGTTCGAGGATATTCATTACCCAACCGCTTCCAACAATGACTCTTCTTCTGTACGATGGGTCCCCTCTGAATTTTCTTCGCATCTCAACTCCAGGGATCCTTCCATCGTCATAGTGGAGACCTCCTTACAGACGAAACCGAAAGTTTTCCGGAAAATCAATGGCATTGGAGGTGATGCGTCGGAGATGCTTGCCAATTTTGACGTTTCACTCAAAGTTGGCAAATTCGAACGTGCCGGCAGTCTATTGACTCGTCTGTTGCAATTCTACCCTCCGGGCTCGCCCGAGTACTTGGATCTCCACAATCGATATTTGGAGGCGATGGTTTCACATATGATCGTGAACAGGCAGACTGAACTGACCTGGCCGCTGCAAAAGTGGTTCGAGGTGAGGATGCCGCAGGCTTCTGTCAAGCCAAATGCGACGACGTACGCAATCATGATCCGGATGGCGTTGCGCATGCTACACGGCTCTAGGCGTGATCGGACGGTCCGGAGGTATTGGGAAATGGCTAAGAATGATGGAGTCGAGGAGGATGTCCTCGGGCTTCCGGTTTTATCTGAGCTCGAGCTGGGCGAGTTGTCAGAGGTAGGTGAAGCGCTTCTTTTTTTTTCTTGAAGTGGTCTTGCAATTGACTTCTTGTGACAGATCTGCGCTGCAGACTTGCAGCGAGTAGCAATGGGCAACATGGAAGAAGATTCACTGCAGGTACTGCCTGGGAATAACGAGACCGAACCTACCCCTGTCCGCCCGGTGGAGCAAAAGGGCCAGGGGTTGAAGTCTTTAAAGAAAACGCTTTCGGTGTTGTCTGGTACCGTTGATCCTCTACGTGCGCCGGATGTTGACACTTCGGACCCGGAAAAAATCAAATCATATCAAAAAATGCGACAGCAGCGGCTGGAGGCGACAGCAATTCAGTCGGCTGTCGATCGCTGGCGTTACGAGATGGAACAAATGAGAAAGTCTGGTCTCGATACGTCTGGCGGAGGCAAGAAATTGGGTCCGATGATAAACCAATGGCATTCCGATCTCGTTTCCAAGATCCACGAGGAGTTAAAACTCGTGGCTGAGGCCGAGCAGGAAGGCTCGTCGCCCTCGATTGCGCACAGGGAGCGTCGCGAGTATGGTGTCTACCTGCGATCTATGGACCCTGAGAAACTCGCTGCTATTACTATCCTCCACCTCGTCCACATTTTCAGCCAGGGCGGTGTCGAGAAAGGGTTGAAGCTTTCGTCGATCGTGACGACTCTCGGCAGAGAAATCCAGGATGAATTGATTGCGGAAGAGGTGCTACGGAAGGCCAAGCAAGATGATACCCGGCGGCAGAACATGATTGCCAAGATGCTCGAGACTCGGAAACAGAGAGCAGGGCGTGGGAAATGGCAGTCCCTAGTGCAGCAGGTGAAGGAATCAAAGCCTTCTATCCTGTGGCCAGTCAGGGTCCACGCGAAAGTGGGAGGCATTTTGATGGCTCTCCTCTTCGATGTTGCCAAAGTCCCTGTGACCACGGAACATCCCGAGACTAAGAAGCGGACCACGACCTTGCAACCCGCTTTTCAACACTCGTACGAAGTGCTCAGAGGGAGGCGGGTTGGCTTGATCCATCTGCATCCCGAAGTGAGCGGGAAGCTCTTTCGCGAACCGCCGACGCATTTGATCGCCCGCCATATGCCTATGCTGGCCGAACCCAGGCCGTGGACTGGATTCCGAGAAGGAGGATACCTGGCCCACCAAAGTCAAATCATGCGTTGTACGCCGGGTGATCACATTCAGGAGCTTTACGTAAAGAAGGCTCTCGCAAACGGCGGGCTTGAGCAGATCCGTGCTGGTCTGGATGTTCTTGGGAAGACGGCATGGGTCATTAACCAGGACGTGTTCGACGTCATGCTCGAAGCGTGGAACTCGGGCGAAGCCATCGCCAAGATCCCGCCTCTGGAGCCTGATCTTCCTTATCCCCCCGAGCCTGCGAAAGACGACCATGAAGCGCGGATCCAGTGGAGCCGTGCTGTTCGCCAAATCGAGAACAAAAGGGCGGGTCTTCATTCGTCGAGGTGTTTCATGAACTTCCAGATGGAGATCGCTCGCACGTTTCGAAATGAGACCTTCTACTTGCCTCACAACCTGGACTTCCGGGGTCGAGCTTATCCACTTCCATCTTACCTGAATCAAATGGGCGCGGATAATGCTCGGGCTCTGCTGCTCTTCAAAGAGGGCAAGCCGCTCGGTGAGTCGGGGTTGAGATGGCTGAAGATCCACCTCGCGAACGTCTATGGATTTGACAAGGCCAGCCTTCAAGAACGAGAAGCTTTCACCATGGAGCACCTGGACGACATCCTCGACTCGGCCAACAACGGGTTGCATGGTAGGCGATGGTTCCTTGGAGCCGAGGACCCATGGCAATGCCTCGCAGCATGCTGCGAGCTGAGGAACGCCCTCCGGCACCCGGATCCGACACAGTATCCATCTCGACTACCGATCCACCAGGATGGGTCATGCAACGGGCTTCAGCACTACGCTGCGCTCGGTGGAGATGTCCAGGGCGCCCAACAGGTCAACCTGGAACCTTCCGATCGCCCATCCGACGTGTACACAGGCGTGGCAGAGTGGGTCAAGGAGAAAGTCGCGCGTGACGCCGCGGAGGGCAATGAGATTGCCAAGATTCTCGAGGGCAAAATCAAGCGCAAGATTGTCAAGCAGACCGTGATGACCAATGTCTACGGCGTCACCTTCATCGGCGCCATGAGGCAGGTCAAGAGACAGCTGGTCGAACACTACCCGGATCTTCAACCGGTCAACGAATGTGCGAAGTATATCGCTCGATGTATTTTCAGTGCCCTCGGTTCTATCTTCAGCGGAGCCCACAGTATCCAGTACTGGTTGGGCGACTGTGCCAGTCGAATCAGCACGTCACTCTCCCCGGCCCAGATCGAAGAGCTCGCAAAGGAGGTTCTGGAAGGTGATCCTGATGTGACATCTAACAAGAAAACTCAGGCGAGGGAGTACAACCCGTTGAAGATGTTTCGCTCTACCATTATCTGGACCACACCCCTCGGCTTGCCTGTCGTCCAGCCGTATCGCTCCGTTAAGACTCGCCGTATCCACACCAGTCTGCAGGACCTCAGTATCCAGGATCCAACGGCCGACGGGGTTGTTTCCAAGCGCAAGCAGCTGCAGGCCTTCCCACCGAACTTCATTCACTCGCTCGATGCTACTCACATGATGCTTTCCGCAATCGAATGTGATCGGCGAGGCTTGACCTTCTCGGCCGTCCATGACTCGTTCTGGACGCATGCGTGCGACGTTGACGTGATGAACGCTGTCCTTCGGGACTGTTTCATCCGCATGCATTCCGACGACATCATCAAGCGGTTGGCGTCGGAATTCCGGGTGCGCTATGCGGGCCACTTGTTCCTGGCGAAGGTGCCGCTGCAGTCGCGGATTGGAAAAGCGATTACCAAGATCCGAAAGAAGGGAATCGCTCAGCAGCTGCACGAGCTGTTGGAAGAACATCGGCGGCAGACTCTGCTCCGGTCCGAGGATCCGGAACTGCAGGAACGAGGCCGTGCGATGGTGACGCCGGCCAGCATCTTTGAGGCGATGGGGGGGAAGGATGAGGATCTGGCGGTGTCCGCCTCGCTGGGTGAGACTGCCGTCGGCTCGATCCCCACTGACATGGAGAGCGCCCAGAGGGCAGCCTTCGGTAGCGACGATGCCGACCAGGAGGACACCGGGGTGTCGAGTCCGTTCCCCGAGTTCGATCAGCTCAGTGATGCCGAGGCCAATGCCTCCGCGGGGCCGGGTCGCCGGGACATGGAGGCCGAAGACCTCGAGGCCGAGGAGGATGAGTCGGAGACTCCCAAGAAGAAACAGGCGCAGAGGAAGAAGATGGTCTGGCTGTGGCTTCCGCTGAAATTCCGAGAGGTTCCCATGAAGGGAGACTTTGATGTCAAGCGACTGAAGGAGAGTAAATATTTCTTCTCTTGACCGCGTGCATGCACGGGTGATCTGTTCTCGGGTGGGACCTTTCATCACCAGCGAATGGGGTTCTTTTCGATGCGATGTATTATTTCTCACGTCCCATTTTTGATTCCTGTCTTATTATGATGGCATTACGATGCCGCCGGTATATTCCCTTGTGTTCTGACATCAATCTTGGGATTCGTGGCATGTAACGACAACCTCCTCGAGCGCCTCTTCTCATCATTGTATATATATATATATATATATTTGCCTACTGTTGCCGTTTGCGGGACATGATTCCGGGTGATGGGCGTTCTTTGGAGGCGTGTACTGTATGTATATGTGGGAACATTCCGTTTTGAAGAGTCATGCATGTATCATTAGGACCAGCCCATGTCATTGAAGATCTAGAAAGAAAATACGGCCAATTAATAAAAATCAATCAATACGCTTATCTTTTGGCCACGTGGTAAATGAACGTAACGTAATCGTAGTTTGTGTGTATTTCCTGAGCTGTCGTACACTCAGCAATATAGAGTAATATTACTGCCATCCCATCTTGGGAGTATATTATGTCAGCTTACCGGGCGCTACGAATACCTGATTGGCAGCCGCGTAGATGATTAATTAATCGATTAATTATTAATTTAGGTAGGGAACCAACCAACAACCTGCTAACCAGAGAGAGAGCTGTTCATTGCTGATCCCGTCTGTCTAGGTAGGTAGCCTTGTGGTGGTGCCGTGTCCCCCCGCGTCATCGTCTTGTTCGGATCCTCCCGTCCGACCGAAAAGAAGCCACCTAGCACGCTGCACGCTGCACGCCGTCAAGGGGGATAGTAGAGTCACAGAATATAGTAACAATTTTCGATTAGGACATGCTGTCGATCGGCTGAGCCAAGTCTAGACGGCTAGTTTCAAAAACAGGATCGATGGGGTGTGGTTACGTACGGAGTTAGAGACTTAGAGTAGGGGCCAAATAATATTGCAGGAGAGGAGGACGATCAGGTTGGCTCGCGGGGATTGTCGTCAATAATAATAATTAATCCAGAGTCATCTCCTGATCGCTCGTGACGAGTGCTCGACTGAGTACTTGTGTGTGTACTTGTTGGTGTGATGCGACCTGTTCCGGTTGCAGTCTTTCAGCGGTGAGATCCTCCTGTCTCTTGAATTAAAGGCAAGAACGAGGAATACGGAGTACGCTGGCAGATTGGCAAGAGCGCCACTGATGAAGAGGCTCTCCTCGGCTGCTTCCTTCCCTGTGCACAAATACAATCGCTCAACGTCTGCATGGACGCTCCTTCCGTGCTGGGGCAAGCTCAGGGCCGCAGCGGCCAGGGTCTTCCCCGCGGCCGAAGGAAGGCGCGAACGCCCACCGACTGCAAGGGTGAATTCAGGCCGGGGAAGGCGCGAACCAGCCAGCGCACGCCCTCCATGCCGATCCGGCAGCCTACGCGGTCGCTGCTGGCAGCTGGCCTCGTGGGAATCGCAACGGTCACTTGATCTCAAGACTCAATCGGGTTGCTGGTGCTCCCAGGAACCGATGGCTCCGTCCGTCACGGCCTAGTTTGATGGACGACCGTCGGCATCGCTCCCCAGTTGGTTCCCCGCGTGCGTGGCGTTGCCACCGCCTCTCCACAGCGCCCCGCGTTCGCCTTCCCATTGGGGACGCCCTCGAAAAAACAAAAAAATAAGACCCGATCCCTCCGCTGGACCATGCGCGTGCTCGGCCCCCTCCCCCGGAGATACCTGGAGCAGCCCGTACGGAGAGTGCTGGGGAACTGCACACTAAGAGTACTCCGTAAGCGCCTGCTGACCGGGGGGCCTGTCCTGAGAAAATCAGGAAATTGGCGACCCCGTTGGCCTGTCCTGGCCTGTCAGCCTGTCCGGTCCTGTCCGGCCTGCCCACCGGTGGCTTACCCACAGTCAAGGCGTCGGTACGTCGGTACGGGATGAAGCTTTGCCCTGGACTGAACTGAACTGAACTGAAACTCATCCTTCTCTCGTTGACGTGCAATCGCGGTCTCGGCTTCAGAACTGCTACCGGTCTTTCTCTCTCTCTTCTCTCTCTTTTTCACCCCCACCACACGCTTCTTTGGACTCTCGACGTCCCTCTTTCATTCTCTCTCACCCCCCAATATTAGATTCTCGCACGTTTTGGCTTCTGTCGGCGGTTATCTCCATTGCGCGTTAGGCTGTTACCGTGTAATCTCCCGACGAACCTGCCCGGATCCTCCGTCCTTGACCTTGGCCTGGCGGGGAGACGTCCGTCGCCTCCCCTCCCCGCTGGGAGGAATCTGCTCCATTTCTCTGTCCTTGCTGTGTTGAGAGTGCCGCTGGTGGTTGGATTAAAAAAAAAAGAACAGAAAAGAAGAAAAGAAAAAATTACTGGGCAATGTGCCCGTGAGTTTTACTGCTGGTATCTGCCTATGTCGACCTCGATCTTCCTGATCGACCAAAGACCATGTCTGCCGCGCTACAGCAGTTCACGAATCCATACACCGCGTTCCCCACCGGCTCTGACACGGCGGCGTCCTCTACGCAGATTTCCCAGTCGCAGACTTCCGGCCTGGACACCCTGGCGGAGGGTTCCCAGTATGCTCTCGAGCAGTTGCAACTCACGCGACAGGCCGAAGTTAACGCCGGTTCTTCTTCCCACGATGAGGTGCTGAAGTTCAAGGACCATTCCTCCGCATCGGAATCCGCTGGTTTCAAGGTCCCTGTACGCCGGACTTCCGTCACCGAGGCACGTTCTTCCGGCGTCCGCAAGAATTCAGCTTCAGCTCCCGTCCGCCGGCGGATCAGTCGCGCCTGCGATCAATGTAATCAGTTGCGGACTAAATGCGATGGGCAGCAGCCGTGCGCACATTGCATAGGTATGATGTTCCACTCATACTTCGGTTCATGCTGCGTCGGAGGACTCTCCCGCAATTGCTGACGGCGGTCGCAGAATTCGGTCTGACCTGCGAATATGCTCGAGAACGGAAGAAGCGTGGGAAAGCGTCGAAAAAGGACCTGGCGGCAGCAGCAGCCAAAGCCGCTGCCGCTGCTACTGCGGGGAATAATAGTACTACGGCGACTAGTACGACTAATGCTCATTCCAATGAGAGAGATGCCTCTGCCCCCACGAATGGTCAAGAGTCTCCGGATAAATCATCCCCGCCAGAAGCCCAGGGTAGATACGACTCGGCGTTCGATCCGACACGGAGCGTTGCCAACCTGCCAAGCAATTCACGACCACAGCAAACACCGTCGTCGCAACCACAACCGCAGATGGCAGCAGGCATGGAAAATCTGCCCATGAACGACTACGGGCAATTGCATGACGTGAACCGTTCCTCCATGCAGATGCCCGATCTGCGATCGTTGCAGGCCTTGCCCTCGTCTGCTTCGAATCAGCGCACCCCACCACCTCCTTTACTTCCTCAGACTTTCAATAGCGGTTTTCATAACAGTACATATGGCTTGATGAATCCGCAGGACCAGAATCATGCGAATATCAACGGATACCGGCTAGGCGAAGATGCTTCAGCACCATTCATTGGACTCACCCCGCCCGCTCAGTCGCCGGGATGGCTTTCCTTACCGCCCCCCTCACCTGCAAACTTTCCATCATTTAATATGCCCACTGGTGTTCCTAGCACCTTGAAATATCCCGTTCTGCAGCCGGTTCTCCCGCATATAAGGCACATCATTCCCGAATCGCTTGCCTGTGACCTTCTGGAGCTCTACTTTGCCAGCACGTCCTCGTCGCATATGTTCCCGCGATCGCCGTACGTCGTCGGATACGTCTTTCGAAAGCAATCATTCCTGCATCCTACTAGACCCCGGGTGTGTAGTCCGGCTCTTCTGGCCAGCATGCTCTGGATCGCCGCTCAGACGAGCGATGCAGCGTTATTGACGTCTCCTCCGTCCAAACGCGGACTCATCTGCCAGAAACTGTTGGAGGTAACCGTGGGTTTGCTCCGTCCGTTAATTCACGGACCAGCTCCTGGGGAGACCTCCCCGAATTATGCAGCGAATATGGTGATCAACGGTGTCGCGCTGGGCGGATTTGGTGTCTCCATGGATCAGCTGGGTGCTCAGAGCACTGCGGCCGGAGCGATCGATGATGTGGCCACCTACATCCACCTGGCCACGGTCATATCGGCGAGTGAGTACAAAGCTGCCAGTGTTCGCTGGTGGGCCGCAGCCTGGTCACTGGCACGGGAGTTGAAACTGGGTCGAGAGCTGCCGCCCACCGCGTCTCAACCCCGACAAGACGAGCGAGACGGTGACGTCGATCAACATGCTACGCAATCGGCGATCCCGCTGGCGGGCAGTACGGCCAGCACAACCGGGCAAGTGACCGAGGAAGAGCGCGAGGAACGCAGACGCATATGGTGGCTGCTCTATGTGATGGATCGTCACCTCGCACTCTGCTACAATCGACCGCTGACTCTGCTAGATAAAGAGTGCGAGAGCCTCTTGCAGCCGATGAATGACGATGTCTTCCAGGCGGGTGATTTCGCCAACGCCGGGTATCGGCGCGCCGGGCCGCCCATCGAATGTACGGGGCATAGCATGTTTGGATACTTCCTGCCGCTGATGACCATTCTGGGCGAAATCGTCGATCTGAATCATGCGCGCAACCATCCTCGGTTTGGCGTGCATTTCCGAAACAGCAGTGAATGGGAGAGACAGATGGCGGAAATAACCCGCCAACTCGACGTGTACGGGCAAAGTTTGCGCGAGTTCGAAGCTCGTCATACCAGCAGTCTTGGTCTCGGCAACGAAGCTGAAGCGGGTTTTGACGGCCCGTCTGTCGACCATGTCAGTCCGTCTGGACGCTCGACCAGTACGGCGGGATCGCGAGTGAACGAGTCGCTCATGCAGACGAAGATGGTTGTTGCATACGGAACGCACATTATGCATGTTTTGCATATTCTGCTGACCGGCAAATGGGACCCGATCTCTCTGTTCGACGACAACGACCTGTGGATTTCCTCGGAATCGTTTGTCACCGCCATGGGCCATGCTGTGCAGGCGGCCGAGGCAGCGGCCGACATCCTGGAATATGATCCCGACCTGAGTTTTATGCCGTTTTTCTTTGGCATCTACCTCTTGCAGGGGAGCTTTTTGCTGCTGCTGACAGCGGACAAGCTGCAAGGGGATGCCAGTCCGAGCGTGGTCAAGGCGTGCGAGACGATTGTCCGTGCTCACGAAGCTTGTGTCGTAACCCTGAATACAGAGTACCAGGTATGCATTTTTTGAGGGGGACAAAACTATCAAAGGAATTGATAACGTGCTGACTTCTGACCTCGTCGCAGCGAAATTTCCGCAAGGTCATGCGATCGGCTCTCGCGCAGGTCCGCGGACGGATCTCGGAAGATTTTGGCGAGCAGCAACAACGCCGACGAGAAGTGCTTGCTCTCTACCGCTGGACCGGTGATGGGACCGGCCTTGCGTTATGATGACAGATGACTTTTTTGAGCGTGTATCGTCTCTGTTCAAACGATCGATATGACTCTGATGGTTAGTGATGATGGTATATACCTATGCAATTGGATTGGTGGCCCGGGTTTGGAGTTTCAAAAAGATGCAAATGGACAACTCTCCCTTTCTTCTCCTCCCCTTTCTTTAACTAACTCACATTTTTTTTCCCGCCATCTTGAATTATAATGTTGGTATGGCTTTTTTTTCTTTTGTTGGATAAGGCGGTTTCTGGCGTCGAGACAAGGACAAATTAATGTCGGAATCTGTCGAGTTGGGTTAACTTGGTGGTGGGCCCTTTTTTTTTCGCTGCAACTGGCTTTTTGTCTTTTTTTATTTTTTGTTTATTACGGAAATACCCCTGTATAGTAAGCACAGTACATATTCTATGGGATGTTTTCTTTTCCTTTTTATATATAACTGGAGGATACTTGTAGATAATCAACAGCCCATTTTTCTTGAACTTTTCATTTCCTGAAAAGCCCTTTGTAGTAGTAGGGTCTCGTAATTTAGAAATCTCCAAATAATATCAATATAATAAATTGGAATTTACCTCGATTGCAGGTGTGTACTTCCGCCCATAGTCGATTTGGGTCTGCAGGTAATCATTGTCGTTGTCATTGAATCTGTCTGTTCATGGCTATTGTGGCCTCACGTGGTATGACGTATTCGGCGTACTGTACCTGCTTATGTAAGATTTATATCGTACTTAACTAGTTAACTAGTTATTCATGCTGGACCCACTCTTCTCCGTCCGTCCAGATGAGGCGAACTTAATTAACCATTTATTGATTACGGAGTACTATCAAAGCAGAAGAGTTGGTCGGAAGGAATTATTAACTATGTTGTCTGCTTGTTTGTTAAGGAGTGCTCAATGATCCTGATATGATATTTCAACACTGGTCATAAAACCATGGCCCTTCTCTCCCGAGCATTTCGGCTTTCTTCTCCCTCGGCTACTGCTACTGCTATCGTCCAGCGAGTCTGCAAACGACACCTCGGAATCCCACCGCAATTCCTCCTCGACGACTACATCCCTCGGTACCAACTACTGAGCGAGGTCGATGTCGCCAAGAAGCGGTCTCTCGCCTACGCGCACCTGCGCAACTGCAACCTCTGCCCGCGGCTCTGCGGCGTCAATCGGTACGAGCAGACGGGCGTGTGTCTGATCGGCGCCGAGACGGCCAAGGTCAATGTCATTGCGCCGCATCGGGGCGAGGAGCCGTGTATCCAGGGGTATAATGGGAGTGGGTCGGTGTTTTTTTCGGGGTGTAATTTGCGGTGTGTGTTTTGTCAGAATCATGTAGGGATCTCTCTCTCTGCATTTGAAATTCCTTTGGTGCTAATTGATTACGATAGGATATCGCCCACCAACGAAATGGATTCGACCTGACTCCCGAGGAGCTGGCCGAGTGGTATATCAAGCTGCAGCAGGTCGGGAACGTGCACAACATCAACCTCATCACTCCCGAGCATGTCGTGCCGCAGGTCGCGCTCTCCATCCTCGCCGCGCGAGACATGGGTCTCAAACTCCCCATCATCTACAACACTTCGGCCTTCGATTCGCTGGCGTCGCTGGAACTGATGGACGGCCTGGTGGACATCTACCTGCCGGACTTCAAGGTCTGGAAGAGCAGCACCTCGAAGCGGCTGCTCAAGGCCGACAACTACGCCGAGACAGCCAGGGAGAGCATCAAGGAGATGCATCGGCAGGTGGGCGACCTGTGTTTCACCTCCGATGGGATCGCCAAGAAGGGCGTTCTCCTCCGTCATCTCGTCATGCCGGGCAAGGAGGATGAAGGACGGGAGATCATGAGGTGGTTGGCTGAGAATGTCTCCAAGGATTTGTATGTTCATATCATGGAGCAGTATCATCCAGATGCGCATGTCGGCAAGAAGAAACGAGGGCGCAGCAGCAGCAGTAACGATGCAGCAGCAGCAGACGACTCGTCCGCCGATTCTGGTGGTGGTGGTGTTCGCTATGCGGATATCAACCGCGCTGTCACGGATGAGGAGCTTGGTAGTGTGAGGAAAGCTGCCGAGGAGGCCGGCCTGTGGAGATTCTGCGACGTCTCTGAGCATGGTGGGTTCCATCTGTGAAGAGGGGGAAATAAATACTGGTTTGATTGGCTGAGAAAAAGCTTGGTCATACCGCTGTGACCATATTTGCGTCTCGACGGGAATCAGCCGGGAAGGATAAGCTGGGTTGACCTGTCCTTATTACCCTGCTGTTGATATCTGAGACGCGATCACCAGCAATACGACCAGCATGACACGTTCTGTCGACCAGACATGATGGAGAAATATAAAAAAAAGCTCACACCCTCACTGATTTCTCAGTGAGGATGCTACGAAAACCCCGCCTTGCTTGCGGCGGGCAGGGTTTTACTACAACCAAGGCCAGATCCCGTGGTGATGTTGGAAAGTATTGGTAATGACCGCACCCCCTCAACCATCACTGCCGTGGTTCGAACCCGGGGCGTGCAACCTAGCCTGCAGAGGGTATCTGGCTTAACGACTAGGCCACACCCCAGGTTCTTGTGCTAGAATGAAGGAAACTCATGAATCATCTCGTCCCTGGGAGCAGGTGGGCACTCGAGGTCAGGCGAGACAGTTGGCCAGTTGCAACAGAGGTCGGGACAGCAGAGTTCGATGTATCTGGCATCTGCCACGTCTCTTTCAGCTCAAACGAGACGTGATCTCATAGCTACGCGAGCGAGGCAGCCAGATGATGTGTATACAGTATGGCCGGTACATCAATACGCTACCACAGACTCGTATTTGGCAGCTCTGGTCCTTTCATCTCGCCACGTTTCATGATCCTCGCCATGAGGTATTGCTCTTGGTGATATCAGTGCTGAATTTTTAAAGATACCCTTCAGATCCAGTTTGACTGATGTTCTTTGCTTGGATGCTGTAGTACAGTATATAACATAATGTGAACAGTACATACATGCACGTACTTATACAATTAAAAATAAAACGGAAATTACTCCTCTTTATATAGTCAATATCGAAATTCTATTGATGTCATGGTAAACGTATACACCTTACCATTAGAAGTGTTTTAATATTGGCAGCTGGAAACAAGCTTATTACCCGAAATGGACAAGCTAAGGCTGCTCCACCCGGCAATAATGAATGACGCGGTAGCTTAGCTTCCAGGCACAGGAGAACTCCGCTTATCTCTTTTCTTGTCTTTCCGCCTTCTTATCTCCTTTTCCTTAACATAATTTTCAAAGGGCCTTTTAGAAGGGAAGCCACAAATTATAGTTTTTTCTCCGGGCGCATACAAAGGCTGAAGGCTGAAATGAAGCCCCTCATCGCCGTGCCGGCGGTCACCGCGCTCGTCTACCGCGCCTGGTCCCGCAAGTCCCTCACTCCCGCGGGCCTCGTTGCGGCCGTCCTCACGGCCATTGTCCACGTCGTCCATCCGTGGTCGGCGCCTTTCTTCCTGCTGGCAGTGTTTTATCTCGGCGGGACGAGTGCGACAAAGGTACAGTATACTTAACTATCTAGTTTTTCTTCCTGCCACTTGCGGTGATATGACCTAGCTCTAACCGGAAGGATTGCAGGTCAAACACGACGTCAAGGCCCAATTGACTCTGTCCGCCTCGGGCGCGCCCGGCGGTGAAGGCGCGCGGACGCATATCCAGGTGCTGGCCAACTCGATTGTCGCGTCGGTGCTGATATTGCTGCATACACGGTTGTTATGGTTGCAGCTGTCCTCTCCGTCCTGCTTCTCGTGCGGTGCTGATGTGGGTGATTTGTTGGTTGTGGGGATTGTAGCGTGAGTAGTGTCTTTTTTGTTATGTTATAGAGAGAGTGAAATAACTAATCGACTGTCCTCTGTTTTAGAAACTACGCCGCCGTCGCAGCGGATACCTTCTCCTCTGAATTGGGGATTCTTTCCAAGTCCAAACCGCGCCTTATCACCTCCCCCACTTTACGTGTCGTTCCGCCTGGCACCAACGGCGGCGTCACTCCGACGGGTCTGCTGGCGGGGCTTTTTGGCGCCTTTACCATTGCGGTGACGTCCCTCTTGCTCCTTCCTTTCTGCAGTGATGGACTATATGGATGGGGACTCAAGGAGCGTGCCCTCTGGGTGGTTGCGGTGACGCTGTGGGGCGGGCTGGGCAGTGTTGTGGACAGTTTTCTTGGAGGGCTGCTCCAGGCCAGTGTGGTGGATAAGCGGACTGGCAAGATTGTCGAGGGCAGCGGTGGCCGAAAGGTGTGTACAGAAACAATTCATACTATGATTGTCAGAGAAACTGAACGGTTTTTATAGGTCCTTATCCACCCCTCCTCGACAAAATCTTCTACCACCGTCAACAGCGGTCTGGACCGAGACAGCAGCAGCATTCGAGCCACCGAGTCGGCCTTCAACACGGCCACGCTGCAAGGGTCTAGAGCGACTGGTTCGTCGGCAGGATCACGACCGGGCCACGGCGGCCCTTCTGGCACCGAGGGCCATGAGCGCGAGAGCCGTCGCGTCGAGAGCGGATATGACTTGCTGGATAACAATGGCGTCAATGTCTTGATGGCGGCGATAATGAGTGTGGGAGGTATGGCTGTCGCCAGCTACGTTTGGGATATTCCTTTGAGTGATGTTCTGGCCTATATAATCTAGAGTCTACAGTAATGTCTTGGGAATTTAGTCATGAATACTAAAAATCAAACGTTTCTCCTTCCGTAATCGTGGTATTTGAAGAAGAATGACATTACGACGAATCAGAGACAAGGAGAGTGCAGCTTGCAATTAAATCGATACACGGATCGTCTCTGCAGCAGCGGGTGTAATTTCTAGCCAGGCACGTGATGCTTGTCCAAACTCATATGACTACCAGCTATCTTCTGCAGGTCTGCCATTACTACCAAGTACATGTACCTATATTTACTGTACAGTACATACACATGAGACTTGATGTTCAGCAGTCAGCAAGCCACGCCTCAACTTCACGACGACAGATCATGTGCCCTCCGTATTTTTCAGCCGAGAAAGCCGCCGTCAAAAACATCAGATTGAATGCAGAGGTTTTATTCGCGAACACCGCAGACACCGTGAGCCGTGAGCTGGGATGTCATTGGAACGTCACAAGCATCTACTTAGTAATTCTCCTGCGCAGGCAAACAAACAAGGCAAACAAGGCAAACTGCCTGTTTTGTGCAGCTCCCCGCAGCTAAGCTCCTCCATCGCCTCGATGTTTCTCCTGTGGTTGGATGTCGTCAGAGGCCCCTGCTGGCCCTGCCTAGGTGACTAGGTCCATGGCCTGTGCAACACTGCAAATAGCAGTATGGTTACCTTACCTTTAGGTACCTTAATTCTGGAACTCCCGCTGCCTCGTGCAGGCGATAGGACGAAAACACAATGGTGATTGATGCCGGTACAACACGGCTGTCCGCGGGATCCCGGGAGTTTTGCATTACATACCTTACGACATCTGCCGACTGGATCTCCTCACGATCGTATCCTAGCTGGGTATGTTTGTCTTCTCCACTCGAGGCATAGGTAGTAAGCTAAGGTAAAGGGGCCCATGGGCCATAGGCCATGACAAAAGGCGCCCCGCAGGAGCCTGGAGCCCTGGGGCATTAGGTAGGCAGCCGACGTCAACAACTCGCATCAAAGTTATCCGCCCATCATGCTGCCAAGGGTTGAAAGGACCAACCATGGTCCCGCGTGCTTGTTCGAGACAAACTCGACTGTGTTCCACGGCTGTGGGGGTTGATCACTTGTCGACGCGATGATTCCATATTCCTTTTCCTAGTTTTCTTGCCGTGGCAGAAGTCTAAAACTAAAATTTCCGATCTGGAGTTCAGTGCTCAAACAGAATAAATCAGCGGCCGTTTTGAATCGATTAAGTACTTATACTGCGTACTTATACACTCTATTGTTCGTTCGAGCTTGCGTCTGGCTTTGTAACTCAGTAGAATTCTTTCAGTTTTGTCTACAATCACTGCGTCTACCGCCTATCCGTATTTCTTTCTCAGCATGTCTCCTGCACTCCTCGCCGAGAACACTGTCAACATCATTGACATCCGCCCGAAGGCCTCGGGCCTGTCGCTAGCCAATGCAATCTACGACAGTCTCAACCCTCCCGATGGCAAGGCACGGGTCTCTTCCCACCGTCCTGCTGTACGACACCCGGGGACTTCGGCTGTTCGAGGAGATCACGTACCTGGACGAGTACTACCTGACGAATGCCGAGATTGAGGTCTTGACGGCTCATGCGAGGACGATCGCCGAGAGAATGCCGGATAATGCGCAGCTGATTGAGCTGGGTAGTGGGTGTGTTTTTCCTGGCTCCGGAGACCACTGGCCAAATTGATGTTCCGACCGGGCGATATTTTTTTTATTCTCAGGACAGATTGTTTTTTAACACAGCTCTAGGAACCTGCGTAAGATCGAGATCCTGCTCAAGGAATTTGAGAGGATCCGGAAAGAGGTGGACTACTATGCCCTCGACCTCTCGCTGGAGGAACTGAACCGCACGTTTGCAGCCATCTCCCCCCAGACGTACCAGCACGTCCGTTTCCATGGCCTCCATGGCACGTACGACGATGCTCTGAGCTGGCTGCAGAACCCGGACAATAGAAAACAGCCCACGTGTGTCCTGTCGATGGGTTCTTCGCTTGGGAACTTCCGCCGTCCCGAGGCGGCGGAATTCCTGGGCCGATTTGCTAGACTCCTAGGCTCATCGGACTCGGTCATCGTCGGTCTGGATGCGTGTAAAGACAGAGACAAAGTCTACCGCGCTTACAACGATTCAAAGGGTGTTACGTCCCGGTTCTACCTGAACGGGCTGTCCCACGCCAATGCCGTCCTGGGCTACGAGGCCTTCAAGCCGGGGCAGTGGGAAGTCGTTTGCTCCTTCGACGAGGCCAATGGCTGCCACCAAGCATTTTATGTCCCCACCCAGGACGTCACTATCAATGGCATCAGCCTGCGTAAGGGCGAGAAGATCCTCTTTGAAGAAGCGTTTAAGTATGATCTGCATGAGCGCGAGAGATTGTGGCGTGATGCGGGGCTGGTCCCTGCCGCTTCGTTCGGGAACAGTTCTAACGATTATCGTGAGTATCCTTTCCTTATCTTGGAGCTATGATAAGATAGATCTTCCCCACAGTGTGATCGACTGATCGATCGTCCTTGAACACGCACGGGCCAAACCTACTAATACACACTCCGTAGATATCCATATGCTTTCGCCGGCCTCCTTTTCCTTGCCCACTGACCCTCGAGAGTATGTCGCTCATAGTGTTCCGACTCTGCAGGAGTGGAGATCCCTGTGGACGGCTTGGGACATAGTGACCAAGTCTATGACCCCGCAGGAAGAGCTGCTATCGAAGCCTATCAAGCTCCGGAATGCGTTGATTTTCTACCTGGGACATATACCCACTTTTCTCGGTGAGTGTACATTTTTTTTGGTCCCTTGATACCGCTGACGATGACAGATATCCACCTGACCCGGGGAACGCGTGGGAAACCGACCGAACCTAAAAGTTACCAGCTCATCTTTGAGCGAGGGATCGATCCAGATGTCGACAATCCCGAGCAGTGCCACGCCCACAGTGAAATACCCGACGAATGGCCGCCACTGGGCGAGATCCTGGACTACCAGGAGAGAGTGCGAAGCCGAGTGCAGTCCATCATGAAGACGGAGACGGACGGGCTGCAAAAGAATAATCGACTTCTTGGGGAAGCCCTTTGGGTCGGCTTCGAGCACGAGGCCATGCATCTAGAGACCTTCCTCTACATGCTGCTGCAGAGCGACAGGACCCTTCCTCCTCCTGGAGTCAGCACGCCAGACTTTGAAGGGATGGCACGCGAGGCTCGGAAAAATGCAAAGCCCAATAAATGGTTCTCGATCCCCCAGCAGACGTTCACGATCGGATTGCACGACGTGGACCACAGTAAGGTACCAGAGCAGTCGTTTGGCTGGGATAATGAGAAGCCGCAGAGAGTGGTCACCGTGCCGGCTTTCGAGGCCCAGGGCCGGCCGATCACGAACGGCGAGTATGCAAAGTAC
The DNA here is from genome assembly GCF_000968595.1 of Rasamsonia emersonii CBS 393.64. NCBI lineage: Eukaryota > Fungi > Ascomycota > Eurotiomycetes > Eurotiales > Trichocomaceae > Rasamsonia > Rasamsonia emersonii. The sequence continues at coordinate 8,618 of NW_013562580.1, read as the reverse complement.
CTAGAGGTCAACCAGATCCGTGACATCCCAGCATCGTGGATGGTTAGTGCGCCTGACGGCCACGGCGCTGCCAATGGAAATCATCATCATCATCATGTAAACGGGGAATCGCATGCCAGTGACGATTTCATCTCCAAGTTCTCCGTGCGTACTGTATTCGGCCCCGTGCCTCTGGTGTGGGCTCTTGACTGGCCCGTGATAGCGTCGTACGACGAACTGGCGGGGTACGCGAGATGGATGAATTGCCGACTGCCCACGTTCGAGGAGGTGAAGAGCATCTATAAATACTCGCAATCCATGAAGGCAGCCAGCAAAGAGAATGGCGTGCTTCACGTGACAAATGGCGGTATGAAAAGGTGTGTAACTTGGCGTCTGTGTCTATTATTTGCAAAATCTGAGCTAATGCTTGCAAATATGATTGATCAGCAACGGAACAAATGGTCATACTCATACAGACGACGTGGGCGAGTCCTACCATGAACGAAACCCGCCTAAGTCCCGAGCCCCAGACCACCAGCCTGTGCAGCCCTCCTCCTCCTCCACGGATAGGATGCCGGTGTTTATAGATCTCGACGGCTGCAATGTCGGATTCAAACACTGGCACCCTATCCCCGTCACCCCGGAGGGCGACAAGCTCGCCGGGCAGGGCGAACTGGGAGGCGTGTGGGAATGGACCAGCTCGCCGCTGACGCCGCATGAGGGGTTTGAGGCAATGGAGATTTATCCGGGGTATACTGGTAGGCCAAACCTTTTTTTTCTCTATCATTTTTTTTGGTCATACATGCTGAATACGTGGTCTGATGCAGCGGACTTTTTCGATGGAAAGCACTACATCGTCCTTGGCGGTTCGTGGGCTACTCACCCTCGAATCGCTGGCCGCACGACATTGTAAGTATGAAAAGGGCCCTGGTTGGTTAAGGGATCTATTGCTTGCTAATTACTTGCGCTTGCTGCAGTGTCAACTGGTACCAGCACAACTATCCCTATGCTTGGGCAGGAGCGCGTCTGGTGCGGGATGTCTGATCTGATGAACCAGTCAGTCAGTCAACTAGCCAAAGGCGATTGTCGAATTGAGTTGGTTGACGGATTTGCTAACGGTTTTTTACATCGTTTTTGTTTTTTTTCCCCCCTGCTAATGCGCATCAGATAAGGACATCTACTGTGCTCACGCGATACGCCGTCTAGACGGACGGACAGAGATTTCAAATAATATAATACTTGAGTTTTGTTTCCTGTTGCTTATTCCGTACTTCAAGGACCTGCCTGCTCTATCAACTCGTAGTCATGGTCATGGATCCAAAGACATTCATTTTAATTTCAGACATGAGGCACATCTACTTCGTCCAAACAATGGTACGCTGTACGTTCTATAGGTAGTTATTACTGTCTTTCTTTTCGATCACCCTCAGTCAGATTTGGTCTAGACGTAATCTTCCAATTACTGAATTGAATTGAATGGAATATCGATCGTATCTGGTATCGCGGATGTACATACCTAGTCCCCTTACTCGACTCAATAGCGTAGGAATCTACCTATTCGAGGTACTGTAATTAGTTTTGATGGGATGTGGATACCGATACTGGCGTGTGCTTGCTTACCAAACGCATATGCTGATGTAGCAGTACCAACTAGCCCTGTTCACACGCTTTGTTCCCTGATGGACAATGGGGAACGCTTGCTTTGTCAGGTAGATAGATGGAACATCACAACAATCACCTACCTACCTACGCACCTACCTACCTACCTACCTACCCAGGTATACACACATACATACATACATACATGTGCAAGTAAGTACCTAAGGTAAGTAGGTATGAATGGCTCTCTCCGCCCCTTGTCTGCATTCCCCCACAACTACAACAACAGTGTGATCCTGACAACAACAACAACAGCAGCAGCAGCAGCAGCAGCGGTACTTCCCGTCCTGTGAAGAGCGGAGAATACAGTATATCAAAACAAGACGGCTTGTCCCATAGAGATGAAAATAGCGTGTCGGTTTCTTACAGCAACGGATATGTTTACTTTCTTGCCTTCCTATATAATGGAGGTTTTTGTTTCTCATCCTCATCCTCATCCTCTTCCTCATCCTCTTCCGCATCCTCTTCTTCATCTTTTCTTTACTACCTGCCTCGCGTAGAGGCACATCTTTCTACCTACTTCCTATCTATTCTCTTTACTATACTCTCGTTCACAGTCAGTCAACCCTTTGAACAGTCTGCTTGAGAAGAAGACCATCTATCTCAACAAGCAGAGCGGAGCAGTCACAGATTTACATGAACTGGACTGTACCTGACTGGATCATCTATCCATGCAACGAGCCTGCCTTGCAAGGTCTTTCTTTCTTTATCCAACCAAGCAGCACAAGAACTATTACTATCAACACGTGATCCGCTGTGACTCAGAAGAAGTGGACTGTTGCTTTGCTTGGCTGATATTGCTTGAAGGGCAAGATTAAGATGGCACCGGCCAAGTACTCGAATTCTGCTTCTGAGTACAGATTCGAGGATAGTCCGGCGTTGAGTACGTATACCCTTATCCCCTGTCGCTTACCTATGGATCGGACCGGGTCTTCGCTAACAAAGAAACCAAAATTGGTATAGGACACGGCTGTGCGGTGTGCAAGACGTGTCTCAACAATCCTCGAGCTAAGCTTACTTGCTTTGGGAAACATGCTGAACCGTGTGTTCGGTTCCATCAGACTATGTTCCGGCTGGGTTGTTCGCATAAGTGTGAACCGTGAGTTCTCTCTCTCTTTTTTTTTTCGGGCGTTGCAGGCTTTGGGTGACTGGACTATGCTGACTGCGTTTGTATATAGTTGTCGAAATTCACTCGAACAACATGACAAGAGACACCGCGAGATTGGGACATTGGTCAGAGAGATCCAGGAGATGGACAATGACAACGGTTCCTCGTCTGCTGGCCTTGACGAAGGCGAGGAAGACTGGGTGGATATCGACGCAAGAACAGAGGCGAGCATAGACGACTTGTTGCAGTTGCAGTCGAATGACGAGTCTCAGCCATCATCATCATCATCATTATCCTCCTCGCTGCCCTCGTCACCGTCGCCGCTGCTTCGCAAGTCGACAAGAAACCAACGAAGCGCCGCTAAGCATGCGAAACAACTCGCCAGGGTGCTGAAGCGCAAGCAAAAGCTACGACCAGTCTCCCCGGGATTGACGGCAGAGTTTATCGAGAAGATTCAGCTTGCGATACACGAGTATTCAGCAGCTAGCTTCAGCACGGCCGACCGCGAGAGGGTCAACCAAGCCCTGCTGAAAGACATACAGATAGAGCGTCGCATCCAACAGCAGGAAGATCATCATCTGGTGAAGAGCTCGAAGACTGCTGCTACTGCGGCATTGGAGATCGGTCACATCAGAAACGTAATGAGCAGTCTCGGCATTGAGCCTCCTACGCCTACGTCCGTCGCCAGAGAGTCCAAGGAGCGCAGGACTCTTTTGGAAAAGCTGGGCAACGCCATCAAGGTGGACATCGAAACCGTCGCCAACGAGGCCCGGGAGACGATGACGAGACAGGCGAGCTACTATCGGTATGCGGACCGGAGGACATACAACGCCATGGTGCGCAACAAACAGCTGTTTGACTGGCAGACGGGCAAGGAGCTGGCCGAACTGGCGTTGAATGCGAATGACGAGCAGGGAGACGAAACCGAAACCGTCTTGCAGGCAGAGGAGGAAGAGGGACCGAATGAGCAGAACGGCGACGCGGACGTTGACTCTCGTGCGGCGACGACTGCTGAAGAAAGCCGGAAGGAAGACAGAACAACCAATGCTAATGCGTACGAGAACGACCTCGTCTTGTGCAGGTCCCCTGGCACACTCATCTTCTCCTTGAAGCCTGCAGAAAAAAGCCCGGAGGAGGCCAACCACCAGGCAGCCGATTCAGACTCGCAGCAGCCAGCTGAACCTGAAGGTCCTGAACATCGGAGTCGCTCACCAGGACGGGAGAAGGAGACCCAGGAGACGCAGGAGACAGTACGAATCGAACCGATCATCACGCACATGAAACGGCAACCAGGAAGCAAGAAGAAGAAGGCGCAGAAGCGGAAACCTCTTTTGGAAAAGAAGCAGAATTCATTAAATGCGAAGAAGAAGAATAAGCCTGAATCATTGCCAGTTCGGAAATCTTCCTCTTCTTCTTCTAAGGAGAATAGGGATGACGGCCATGAAGAAGAAGAACAAGAGGAGTCCGCTGGAGTTTCGATGCAAGAGGACCAGAAGGTATCGCAATTACAACCGGGTCAGTCAGAGTCGGAGACTGCGCAGCATACCACTACTACTACTGCATCGGTGGAAGCTACAATCCTGGAAGACGATACCAAGGAATCTGAATCATCCGATACAAAGTCTGAGAAGTCTGAGACAGAGGATTCTCCCGTCCAGCAACCTAGTGACATCACCCAGGACGAGGAGGAGGAAGAAGTCATTAAAATACATGTGACGATCAATACCCTGCGTCGACGGCGGTTCCAGAGGATGGTCCTGAGGCCTCGTCCCCGGGTGAACTGGGAGGCCATGTTTGTGAAGTGGGCGAGCATGAAGATCCCAGATCCGCGACGCGTGGTGGTGGAGGATTAAATCGACAAAGATATTATAGGAGTGACAGACGGGAGTCCAAATGAGTAGGTGATTGAGATTGAGACGACGGAAGGAATGGATTACAGAGGTGTTGTTACTGGCATTGATTGACTCGTCTTTGGTTAATGTTGCTTCGAGATGGCGTTACAAGATTGTGTGGCGTTGGTGGAACAGGCATGTATCTCATCTTGGAGTCAGATTGTTGTAGTAGAATGTAGCAGTTCCATCGCAAAGTGGCTTTCATATGTTGAATCATATCGAAGTGCATGTAGTAGTATAGTATACTGCGTACCGATTACTGTAATCAGGTGGAGCCGCTCTGGTACCGCGGGGCAGCTAACGTGGAGGGGCTTTGTTATCTAACTCCACATAGACTCTGTACGACTCTACTTTCTCGATCAATTGCAATCTCTGCAGCGCTGCTTGCTGCATCTTCGACTACTCATCACCATGTCTGCGGAAATTCTGACGACCATCTCCCCCACCACCAATGCCCCCGTCCTGACTCGCCCGGCCATCTCACCGGCAGACCTCGCCGTCCTGCCCGAGACAGCCCAGGCGGCCTTCCGCTCGTTCTCGCAGTCGACCACCCTCGAACAGCGCCAGCAGATCGTCGCGCGCGCCCTGGAGATCCTGGAGAAGAAGAAGGATGTCCTGGCGCGCGAGCTGACCGAGCAGATGGGCCGGCCGATCGCTTACACGCCCACTGAGATCGCCACCGCCGTCAAGCGAGGGACCTTCCTGAACCGCGTGAGCGGCTCGATTCTCGGTGAAGAGGGGATTGTGCATGGCGAGGCAGAGGCAGGCTTCAAGAGGTACATCAAGCGGCAGCCTGTCGGGGTGGTGTTGATCATCTTTGCATGGAATGTACGTCTCTCGCGTTGAGAATTGCTGTTCCTGTCTACTGCTTTGCGTGCTACTGCCTTGCTTGCTAACACTGCAAAAGTACCCCTACCTTATTCTGGTCAACAGCTTGATCCCTGCCATCCTCGCCGGAAATGCCGTCATCTTGAAGCCCTCTCCTCAGACGCCAACGGTCGTCGAGCAGGTGGCATCGGCCTTCTACGAAGCTGGCCTCCCCAAGAACGTCATTCAGTACCTGCATTGTGGATCCCCTGCGCAGATCGAGACCCTCGTCCGGTCACCTCTTGTCAACCACATCTGCTTCACCGGCTCCGTGGCAGGAGGATTGGCCGTGCAGAAGGCTGCCGCGGACCGCATCGTCAACGTCGGCCTGGAGCTCGGCGGCAAGGATCCCGCATACGTGAGAAGCGACGTCGACGTGGCCTGGGCTGCCGAACAGATCGTCGACGGAGCGATCTTCAACAGCGGGCAGAGCTGCTGCGCGATCGAGCGGGTCTACGTGCACGAGAGCATCTACGACGAGTTTGTGCACGAGGTCAAGAACGTGCTGAGCAAGTACCGCGTCGGAGGCCCTTTCGACCCGAAGACCCAGATCGGCCCGGTGATCTCGAAGCGCGCCAAGGAGACCGTGTTGGCGCACATCGCCGATGCGCTGCAGAAGGGCGCCAAGGACGAAACGCCGGACAACGAGACGTTCAAAAACTTGCCCCCGGAGGGCAACTACGTGCGGCCGACGCTGCTGACCGACGTCACGCACGACATGGTCGTCATGACGGAAGAAACGTTTGGGCCGGTCATTCCGGTGATGAAGGTCACGGACGATGAAGAAGCCGTCCGGCTGATGAACGATAGCGAGTTTGGGCTCACGGCGAGCGTGTGGACCAAGGACGTGGCTGCTGCCGAGAAGCTGATCGAGAAGATCGAGGCAGGGACGGTCTTTATCAACAGGGCCGACTATCCAAGCCCGGTAAGCACGTCATTACTCGCCGCTTCAAACAGGTTTCGCTGACAGATACTCCTGATAGGACCTCGCCTGGACCGGCTGGAAGAACTCGGGACGCGGGGTGACGTTGAGCAGGTTTGGATTCGACCAGTTTGTGAAGCTGAAGAGCTACCATGTGAAGGATTATCCGAAATGAGGGCCGTCAAGTTAGTTGCGTGCCATTGCTTTAGTCCCCAGACGAGAACATTCGAGGCATGTGACGTGAAGTGCCATTGTTCATGTACTGTACAGTACGATGTATCTAGTGCTGGCTCCATCTTGCACAACTAGTGTCACAGATCCATCGATGGGTTTGATCAGAGGGTGGATGGACATGTCTGTCATCGACTGACAGCCAGCCAAGCAGGCAGATAGATGATAGCCAGCTAGGCTATCATCACGTATATATATAATATGATATACATACGTAATCATCTTGGAACAACTGGAGTTTGTCATATTGCCTATGACGTACTGTACGTACTGTATGTACATACTGTACATATATAGGAAATTTGTCTCAGCCCTGTCGATAGCCTCGAATCAACAGACCTTCTCGTGGATCTATCTATCCTTTAATTGAAACTGCATGGTATGTCACTGTAATCAGTCAAATAGACATTTTAATTTTTGGAGCATGACCTCTTTCTGGTAATAATGCGTCTGTCTGTCTGTCTGTCCCTTGCGTCCTGTTTCTGCCAGGTCTGCAGCATCCAGCCAGCCAGCTAGCCAAACTTGCTCTTTTCCTAACTTGTATATACTCAAAAAAACTCGCTAATTAAATGAATTTACAACTATGTCATACACACATATATATTCTAATTCTATACTGGAAGCTAGCTGGCTAACTAACTGATGTGATGTGGATCCAAAGAAGGATTTATTTTAGTAATAGTAATGATATGAACTCAAACTCAGTCGCAAAAATTGATCTACTCCGTAGAGATACTACATCTTGGCATTGCAAGCTAGCAAGCGAGCAAGCAAGTTAAAAGCTGATAAAATGGTACCTAGGGAAGCTTGAATAGTAGAGGAATTCCGACCAATAGTGAGGAGGAATATAGCTGTTCTGAACCAATCATAATATTTAACATAGCCAGCCAGCAAAAGTGGGGTGTACTCCGTATGTATATCCGTATATCCTGTATAGGAGTGATGCGATGCTGAGGCTGACCTAGCTAGCTAGCTGTAGTACGAAGTAGTTACTGTGGAGACGAATACGATAGCGTATTCGACAGACACCTCAGTGATCAGCAGATCAGCAGATCAGCAGTAGATCATCAATCTACCTAATCTCGATAAGATCTATCCACTCAGCTACTCAATCATTATCATCACCGCTGCAAACTTGCTTCACGAAGAGGGCAATCCGCCAATAAGAATAATCCATTAATATATTAAAAAATGCATATTAATTTTTATTTGTTTAGGTTGAATCCTCCCGGCTGGACTTGCCGTGTCCAGCTTAGTCAGTCTATATCTCTAACGTAATCAATCACCGAGCGAAACAGATCACCGAGCGAAACACCCACCAACGCCATTATTATTAGATATCTAATTATCTCACCACACCACCCCTAAATTGAAGCTATTTACATGTAAAATAATTGCCTATTTACTAGGGCAGCTGACCCTAGTATGACCTTGAATATTGCAGTTGCTGCACCGCGGTGGTGCACGTCTTCTAGGCTGCATATCAGCTTGGTCAGCTACCTCTGCCTGCAATTCTGCAGCTTGCTGAGCAAGCTGCTGGCCTTCTTCAGCAGTTAAAATCCCCCCGGTAGCAATATAGGATCTAGCTGTCTCTTGCTTGCGTTTTTGACGTTGATTGGCCACACGTAGCTGCTTGATTTCATGCTCTAAAAGCACTGCATTATTCATCGCGATTTGGCAGCCCTTGACCACTTGATCAACTGCTTGACTAATTGGACTGGGAGGACTCCGCGTATGCTGCCGCCAAAGACGCTTGATTAGCTCTGACTGCTTCTCTAGCTCCCTAGCATTCTTTGGTGTCTCAGCAGTCCAGCTAGATGACTGATTGCTATAGGATGTGCCTGGTGGTGTAGGTGTTTTCAATTGAATATGAAGCTGGTCAAGCACCTGCTCTGGCTTATATGGAACCAGGCCTGATGCAGCAAATCCACTGCATATATTAGATGCAGTCAGAGCTCGT
>NW_013562581.1:0-50647 GCF_000968595.1 Rasamsonia emersonii CBS 393.64 | reverse complement strand
TTTTTTTTTTGTCTGACCAGTAATTCCAGGCGATCGCAACCAAGTTCAAGGAAGCGAGGTTCGGTAACCGTGTACCGAACCCTCCATCTCTCCGGCTGTTGTTCCTGCTTGACGATGAGAATTTGCCTGTTGAGCGCAACATCTTCGACTCGTCCCCCGCGCATGAATTGTTTGAGGAGCTGAGCCACAAGGCGAATTTCTTCGTCGCTCGCAAGCTCCTCGCTGCCATGCCGGAGAAGGCATTGCTTCGTCGCCAAGCTACGCCCATCCCTCGTCGTTTCCAGACCTTCGTCGAGAGGATGAACAGGCTTGGTTACGAGATCGATCCCACTAGCAGCGGAACTCTGCAGTGCAGTCTCTTCAAGGTGGAGGATGCTGATCTTCGCAAGGTAAGAGGCACTCTTCCGGCGCCAGTCTGGTTGGGGCAATCGGATTAATTGACTGTTGAACAGGGTATGGAAACCCTTTTGATCAAGTCCATGCAACGTGCCAAGTACTACGTGGCTGGTAATGTGCCGGAGGACCAGCGCCAGCATTATGCACTGAACCTCCCGATCTATACTCACTTCACTAGCCCCTCGCGACGCTATGCGGACATCATCGTTCATCGCCAACTCGAGGCTATTCTGTCAAATGGGGCCGTCGAGTTCACTGAAGATGTCGAAGCGCTTCAGAAGACAGCGGATCAATGTAACAACAAGAAAGACTCCGCCCACAACGCTCAAGAGCAGAGTGTGCACATTGAGGCGTGCCGCACGATGGACAAGAAGAGGCAGGAGATTGGCGGTGACCTTATCAGCGAGGGAGTTGTTATCTGTGTGTACGAGTCCGCTTTTGACGTTCTCATTCCCGAATACGGCTTCGAGAAGCGTGTCCACTGTGACCAGCTGCCACTGAAGAAAGCCGAGTTCCGCAAGGAAGAGCGCGTTCTTGAGCTGTACTGGGAGAAAGGCGTGCCGTCGTCGGCCTATATTCCCGAGGATGAGCGTCCAAAGGCAACCAACACCCGTGCCGCTCTGGCCGCCGCGGAGGCCGAGGCCGCCAGAGAGCGTAGAGAGAGGGAGGAAGCCCAGCGCAAGCAGACGGAAACGGGCACCATGTCGACCGACGATGTGGATGCTCTTTTCGATGATGATGACGACATTTCTGAGGTCACCGAGATGGCGGCTGGCGTTTCTCTGAACTCCTCCGTGGACCGTCCGACCCAGAGCATGCCTCCATCGCCGACCCGGAATGGTCCCGTTGAACCCGAACAAACTCCTCACCGCACTCGCTCGGACCCGAAGCTTGCCATCAGCGCCAGTGAAACTCCTGAGGCCAAATTGACGAACAAAGAGAAGTATCTGAAATTGTTCAAGCTTCGCGAAGAGGATGGGGAATACATTCAGGATGTGACCGAGATGACTCGTGTGCCGATCATTCTGAAGACTGATCTAACCAAGAGCCCTCCGTACGTGCCTAAAAAAAAAGGCCCCCTTGATGAATGATGAGTGAATGATACTGACCTGTGATGATAGATGCTTGACCATTCGGTCCGTGAACCCCTACGCCTTGTGAAGCCACGCATGAAATGTCAGCCACATGTATATCTGTTTCCAAGCAACGACCCTCGGTCACGCCCATCTCGGTCTCACCGAACGAACCGGCCCCTACATGTGATAGTCGATATAAGTAATTCTATAAACACTCGCCGTCTCGACACCTTACCTTTGTCGGTGCTTATCCCTCTAATCAACCAGTTTTTAATCTTTGTGCCTATTCTAGTGGTTTTTTCAATTATCTTTCCTGTGATATTCGTTTGTCCAGTTTACATACTCCCTCAGACCGACGGTTTCGGTGGAAGAGATTCCATGAGCCCTGGTCGCGTTTAATTGTTCCACCTGTGGAGACAGGTGTTATGCCGGTGGAAAGAAGAGAAAAAGAGAATTTTTTTTGTACAAGCTTGGACGTGCAGTTGAATATGGGAAAGGGCAATTGATTAGAATGTGTGGGAGAAAGCGTCCAACCGACAGAGAAAGGAGGAGGACGGAACGTATAAGTATTGAGTTGCAAAATTATAGTGATGGAGGAAGATTGTCTGCAAAGGTGCTATTTTCCCTAATCCTCTGGAAACAATAACACCGGTTTTAGAGAATTGCATATGTTCTACAACACATTACCCCTGTCTTCGCTTGGGTGATTTGCATCTTCTAGATATGATGACTGCAACCTTTTTTACTCCCTGGACACATGGATATATAGATTAGACCTGCTGTCTGTGTCGATTTCAAAGAGCAGAGAAGAGTAGGGTAGACAGGATAGACGCAGAGAATGAACGCATGCATGAATGCAGCCATCTTGACGGTCCAAAGATGAAGGAAGGGATCTTAAACAAAAAAGAAATACCCCATTTGTGTGATAGTACTGTATAATAGTAGTCAAGCAAACCGCAGAGTCAGACCTAAGTTATGTAACCAAAATCCCAATCTCAATCCTAATCCCAATCATACTCTCCCGATAATGGCCCCTTCCAATCTATCTATCTAATCTATCTATCTATGATGCCAGAATCGATTATGCTCGTGGAATTAACTAATAACGAAAACGAAACAAAAACAAAAGAAAATGAAAGGGAAGGGGAAGGGAAGGAAGGTAAAGGAAGGTAAAGGAAGGTAAAGGATACAGAGAACCTGCATCCCAATATTGCCATGTCCCATCCAGAAATGCACTGGTCTAATCTATCCTATCCCTTTTGGTTCTTTTTTGTTGTCTTTGGTCTATCGCCAGGTTTGTCTGTATGTCTTTCGTTCCAATGTCATGAAGTCGTTCAGTCATTCATTCATTCATTCATTCATCATTTCATCGTCGTCATCGTCATCATCATCAAAATCGTCAACGTCGTCATCAATATTAAGTCTTTCCCTTTCTTTGTCTTCCGTCTTTCTCGCCCGCCTAATAAAAGAAAAAAAAGAAAAAGAAATATTTGCACCGCTGGGAACGAGTGTCATAGTAAGCAGGATGGATGGAAATCAGGCCGAACAATATACAAGCTGAGACCAAAGCTAAAGCCTGCGAACGCCAACTCTGGGTTTGGCTTTCGTACTCGACGAAGCGGCCTTGCGGGGAGGACCTGAGATCGGTTTGGTGATCTTATTAGGTGCCAGAGGTTTTGTGGCTATCGAGGAAGATGATGATGATGATGACGATGACGACGATGATGTACCAGCATTCTTCGGGATGACTCCTCCCGCGGCTGGCTCTTTTGAGCCCGTCGTCAGGCTCGTTCCCAGGTTCTCCTTCCCCTGGCTCACGGAGCGATTGTTAGGGTTGTTGGTAAGGCTTCCATGGCTGTCTTCGTAGATCGCGTATTGCGATTGAGAAGATCCTTGGGCACCAGTTCTCGAGGCTAGGATTGTTGTCGTGTTTGGAGACGGTACTCTGCTGGGACCGCTGCTCAGGTTGGATAACTTCGGAGACTTCCTCGGAGAGGAGCCGTCTCCCCTCTGTGAAGACGTATTGCTGTTGTTCGCTGCGATGTTCTTCTCTGAAGGAGTCATTCCATCATACATCGTCTCGTCTGTATCAGCCATGACTATGTCCGTATCAATCGGTGTTGCTAGAACAGATAGTGGCCGCTTTCCCAGGACATTTTTCCTGGGACTTGGCGGCGGGATGGTCACCGGAGATGGGGATAAGGACGGATCGTTCTCTTTTGAGGCTATCGCCGGGTCGTCGTCCTCGTCGTCTGAAACATTGGCCACCGAACCCTGCTCATGGGATTCTCGTTCGCCTTGACTCGACCGTTCCTGGTTCTGGGTGGGTTTCTTTTTCATGATCAAAGACGTTGCCCTTGTCGATTTGCGAACAGCAACCGGTTGCAGATCTTCCTCCATGCGGATCGCCATTTGTGGATCTTCGCCTCTTCGCTTGGCTTCCATGACCGCCTCTTTCATTTCTGGTGGTATCGGAGCATGAATTGACGTCATGAGCTTAGCCTGACGGGCGAATGCCTCATAGTCTTCCTGCAACAAGGCCCCTGCTGCCGAGTTCAATGCGGAGTCTGGATTTGGATGGATCAGGAGACACGAAATTGTCTGATCAGGTCAAGAAGTATTAGCAAGTTTCTATGACAGTCAAGACCTCTCCGGATACTGACAATTAATATATCTCTAAATGTCAACTTGGGCTCCCAGTCTCTCTTGAGTGTGTCGACACACACAGCGCCCGTCGATTCCTCCACATTCGGATGCCATATACGGGTTTTAAAGAAAGCCTTCGGTGGGCTCTGCGGGTAGTCTTCCGGGATTTTCAGATGCAACCGCCAGAGACCGCCTGAGTATGGCGTTCCATACGGTCCAGTCAGAAGAACCGTCAGCTGGGTTAGGTCGTCGCCTGCCGAAGAGTGTGCATCTGAGCTGGGGAAAAGGTAATTTGGAGGAAGGTCGGAATTGTGAAGGTCGGCATGGTCCGCGACGAGGCGACGCAAGTTCGAGACCTGATCATAGTCGACGTTAGCTTTCGCATAAACAGGTAAATCCTGTTATCGAGTGTATTGGGTGTTTTCACGATTGTGATTATGTCCTTACCATGATGAGTTTTGACGTTGCAGCTTGCAACGTCAATGAAAGTAAATATATGTAAACGAGCTCTCTAGGTCACGTTGCTTGTCCTGGTCGTTGAGATGCTGCTGGTCCCTGTCTCAAACGACAACCAATCCCAAAATAAGATAAGCGGCTCAATTTTCGGTAAATAGTATTCGTTGCTGTACGTCACGAAGCTCTATAATATTAGCACAGGATAAGATCGCGATGATAGTTAAGATGATGCTTATTGCGCAGGTTGCCCGGGAAAAGCGGTTGTTTTGGGCCTCTGACGTGGGCCAGGACGGTCTAGACGCTAGTCCTGATACGGACAACAACAACCTTACGCGTCCGTGGCCGCCGAAAGAGGAAAGTCACCTGAGACGACGCGCTCCTTTCGCGTTTTGGTTGTTTGCGTTGTTTGCCTGGCTAATTACTTTACCTAGACGGGTATGGCGCTGTCATCCCTTGCCTTCTCTATCAATCACAGCAGCAAGATGCAAGGAAAAATACTCATTATTGAGGTTTATACAATGAATTTCCGCCAGGATCCAGTTCGGAATGCCTACGAAGAGATCCAGTTGGCTACATTTTATACCATATTGCAGTTATGGCCGAACTATCGGCGACAATACCATAAACCCTTACTCTGAACAACGAAACAAGCCAGGAACCCATTAACCCTTCATTAAAATTACTATTGGCTTTTGTATACAGGAAAAGATGCATGTACACAAGGGGATGGACTATGTCCTGTCGAATTGATGCCTTTGTTGCACCGAATCCGGGAGCAGGACAAGCCCACCCCGAATTGTATGGCACTATTGCCTAAGAAGAGAAGAACCACCACAAGAAATTGTCCAAATCCCAAAACCACAAAACCCCCCAGCTCATTACTTCATGGTATCATGCAGAGTACAGCAGGAAGTGAGGTGATTGCGGGATGAGCCGCTCACAGGAGGGCAGCGACGGCGGCACCGGCGACGAGGCCAACGCCAAGAGGACCAGCGGTGGCCATGGCAGCACCGGCCGAAGAGGAAGAAGACTTAGGCTTGGAAGAAGAAGAAGAGGAAGAAGAGGAGCCAGTCTCAGAGCTGCTGGACGCAGTAGTGGTGTCAGAGCTGCTCGAGCTGCTAGTAGCGGAGGCGCTCGCTTGAGAAGAAGAGGCGGCAGCCTTGGAGCTGGCCACGGTAACGAAGCTGCTAGCAGAGGGCACCTGGACCGGGATGCTGGAAACGCCAGCAGGCAGAGAGGCAGCAGGGTGTTGCGAAGTCACCACGGCGGGCTGAGAAGTGACAACAGCGGGCTGAGAGGTCACCACCTCCGGCTGGCCGGTCACGGCACCCAGCGAGTTGGTCTCAGTGAGGTACTGGGTAGCGGGGTTAGACTACAGAGCAGCGAAATTAGTCACAATCAGACCGATCTCAGGCGATACTCACCACCTCACTAGGAGACGCAGAGTGCTGGGCAAGAGCAGCAGCCGAGAAAGCGAGGGTAAGGATGGAGGAGCGCATCTTGAATGTTTTTCTTGTAGTATAAGGCTCGCAACGACCTCGGTGATGACTGATTCACGGCACTGCTGTCGAGACTGGTGTCAAGGGACTGAGGAGAGGAAGTGGACGATGCTGGAGTCCGGTCGCCTTTAAATCAGAGGACCAGTTGTCCAGTGCAACAACCTAGCAATGCTTGTGCCCTGCCACATCCCCTGCAAATGTCAGTTTATGGCCAGGGACAGGCAACTCTGGCGATGGGATCCACCCGCCAAGGGCCATGTTTCTCCTCCGCAGGCCAGCATTTTGTTGGCTTTGTCCCATACGAGCCAGCAGAGTGTCTCTGATTGACGTCTCGCATTCGCTGCTGGTCCAGTCGAGACCACGACAAGATCCCAGCCCTGCACGCCCCCCGCGCCCAATTTAGTGTGTGGATCTCCACCTTGATTCGTTTTCCGATCCTCCTGCCCGGGTGGCGCTGTTCAGCCTGCGTAAGCGGCCTAGTTTGCTTCGACAAGTTTCATCTGCGCGTTTCTATCCTTCTGTCCTAGTCGCTAGCCGCATACGCGTTTGGGCTGAGCATAGTATCGCCATCGGTGTCGCCATCGGGGCGATGCAGCTGTCGTACGACAACCCGTTTCGAAAGCGAAATTGTATTACACCGACCATAAGAGCCTCAATGGGTTGTCTCTTGGCTAGATAATCGTAACGAGACGCCATACACACAGGAGACCTATAGAAAGGACCTGCAGAACGCAGGGGTAAAGGAGAACTGCATGATAGAAGGCAGGAGTAGGGAAGGGCTTGTGTTGCGAACACAGGAGACGGCAGCTGTCATGCTGCTTCTCGTGACACCTCAGTCAGTGGACCAGTCATATGCCACTGTGCTGCACGGCTATAGGTCCCTGGGGACCAGGTAATAATATTGCTCCAAAACGATCATGATCAAGCCACTCGCAGCCAAGATTCCCTTTCTTTTTCCCTTTCTTTCTTAGGGCCTCAGGCAATAATAACTGCATCGCTATCTAATCTCCTTACAGCTTCACGTTAATTAAGATTTGCCCTGGACATGGATGAGATGATTCGGGCGTGTTTGAGATTGCTCCCCGAAACAAAAGCCCTGAATCGTATCAGATCGATGGCACCATCGGTAAGAATAACATCACTCTTTTCATTGTTACCCGGGTCCTGACATTTTTCTTTCATCATCAACATCATGAGGTACACTAGAAATTAAGGTGCATGGCCAAAGTACAGTGTAACAGGGTACTCCGTACATTACAAGTGACTCCACGACTGAAATTACCTAATTACCGTAGGGGAGGTACCTCGGTACCTAGGCAATTGTTACTATTGGAGAAGAGAACAACAGGAATCTTCTAGCAGACGCGATTGGACCTGCTGTCCATGGGCTAGACTTCGTGGTTGGTCCACGTACGTGCGAGTGTCGCCTCCCTGTGGGGGATGGCGACCGATAGTCTTATTAACATGGGCTTCCGTTGTCCAGGGTAAAGTACAAAAAGTAGGCGGTAAAGTAGACCGCAGAACCATAGAACCAGCGGTGGAGCTATTATGGACACGATAGAATAATGAGCTGGTTGTTGATTCCTGCCAACGGCCAAGTTGCCATGTGATAAAAATAGCTACACTGCTGGCGGTCACACAGCCCTGAGCTGCTGAGATAAGCAACCATAGAACCCTCAATTTGAATTAGGCGTCCCGTGGCGCAGAACGGTGCCGTGTCTCTGCTGGTCCGAGCAGCGGCCTAATAATGGCTCGCTAACACCCTTAGGACGGTGATATATGTAGAGAGTACATAAGTGAGTGCTGCTATCTGCCTAGGTACATATTGGAGTCCTCACGGAGTAAACCTGATTGTTAGTAATCATGATGGCGAGAAAATATGCAGAATTGGAATTGGATTGTGCCGAAAATTGAATGGCATCCAAGTATTCATGTGGATATCATATCCGCAGTAAATGCCGAAGTTATATTTATATATATATTTCCTCATATATTCCCCAGGTCTTTCCCCCTCCTACATGGACACACAACACGTATGCGGAGATGACGATGTTGATCTGCAACTAATCAAGTCCAAAGTTCCTTAACTCTATCATCCTATGCACGGAGTACATGTGACCAGTGTATAGTTTCTCCAAAAGGGCCAAGCACAGTGGAAGACTCATAGGTATTTTCCGACCACCTAGATGCCCTATCATATGATTCATATCGTTTATTATATCATCTATCCTGTTCTTTGCATCTAGACTTAGCAATAATCAGCGGGAGAGAGATGCTACATGAGGCTTAAAAAAGAACCTTCCATTGGGTGAACACAGTTTCCAAAAAAAAACAAAGCATGATGCAATCAGCCTGGTCCCTATCAGGGATGATTATCAGCCAACGAAGGTGCCAATGACACCAGTTTGGTCCTGGTGGTAATTTGTGCGCTGATGCTGCCATATTATGGACGGCCTCTGATCTTCAATCTTTTGTCACATGATATGGCAATGACCTTGCATGTGCAATTTTCAGGACTGCTGTTGCAGTGTTGCTAGCCTAGTCCTAGAACTCCAGGTACTCCAATTCAACCCAGGTTAATGGTTCTACCTCATGCCCGTGTTAAGGCTGCAGCAGGTGTCACGAATCGTTGACAAAAGCTGCGCTATAGACAGACACTTAAATCAACCTCCGGTCCGAAACTGGGCAGGAGTCTCTTGTGCCGAACCACAGACCGCTGATTGAGCATGACTGCTGGCTCGTAGGTTTGGTCAAACACACAGCAGGTACACGTCGACCTCCGAAGGCTACCGTAATGACTCCCTTCGGACTGCTACACGGCATGGCTCCTCCATCGACCGATCTTTGCCGTTGGGTAGAAATATTATTGTCATAGGAAACTTCATTTCTTTTCACCATTACGTGTCGACATAATGTACTGTACAATGCGAGAATCGATCGGCCAGGCTGTTTGGACGAATAGCAGCAGCACCAATCCGTGTCACCCCTTAGTCGAAGTCGACTCTTCTTGACTGCGCATCCAATCTGCGAATTCCTTTCGACTTGCCTGGCAAAGACAAGGTCAGCACCAGGTTAATTCCATCGATCCAAAAACATTCGTCCAACTGGAAACCGCAGGCCTCAACTGCAAGGAGACTCTGAAGTGAATCAAAACTCACCCTCACATCCCAAAACCCAATCCTCTGCTCAAGCCCGCGGTATGGATTCTTCCGACCACCTTCTCGCTCAATCTGTCCCGCCCACGCGCTCCAGGTAATCGGCTTCAGCTTCTCTGCTCCCAGAACGAGGCCGATCGAGACCAGGACGACAGCGACAAGCGTCTCAATCGTGATATCTAACGGGAGGTCAGGTGAGAGAGATGATGATGACGACGATGACAATGAAGCGGGAGAGCGTCCGGCATTGCTGTACAGAGTCGAGTGCTCGTGTGCGGAGTAGGCGCTGGTGGATTCGCGAGATGTCGTCAGTATATGTCATCGTCCTCAGTAACGAGTAATAAGGGAAATAAGGTAGAACTCACGCATGAGCTAGTAAAATGAGACCAAAAAACGTGATCACACGGGAAAAGAACCCCATTGCGTTCGGGACAGCTGAGCTGGCTTGAAATAAATGTTTGAGGTGATTGAAATCAAATTCCCAATCAGATCTCTGCGCCTCTGCTTTTAGGCAGCTGGATCTGAGCAATCAATTGGGATCCTGTTCGCAACCACACTTCAAATATAAGAAAAAAGGGCCGCGCTGGGATCGGATCTATTCAAGGTTGATTGATATGCAGCCTGCCTGTTCAGAGGACGTCCTACGGAGTATGCGGGTACTACGGATGCGGAGAAGACCGCATTGCGCAATATTCAACACCCAACTAAGACCGTTGTGATTGCCAGAACATGAGCTCGGAAGTCCTTCAGAACTGTGAAACTGGGGATGTATTACGCATGGATTGGCTGTTTTTTTTTCGACAAATCTTTTTTTTTAAATAAAAATTGAATTATTGCTGAGCAGCAATTTCCAATGTGGCGTGTATGGAGTAACCTTCGGGAGCGTGTCACCATAATCGTATTCGATTGGTGGGGTATTTACAACGGGCTCAAGTTGGACGACAACGCTGGGAGCAAAAAGACTCTCACGTCAAAAACCTCGTTTGCTGATAGCGAAGAATTTATGTATAATAAATCGGGGTCATAAAAATGTCTTTGTAAGCACGCTAGGTGCATAGTTTTGAATTTTTTTCGTCATCTGACCAGCTCTACACGCTGGTCACTGTCTAGATAAAAATAAAGGTCATGATACTCCATAATCCAGGAAAGGCATCACAGTCCATCCTCATCATTCCATCTCTCTTAGGTCATAAAAAAACGTCTCGTTTACAGCTTCTGCATAGCGGCCTGTTTGAGTCAGTTAGAATATGCTCAGATGGTCACCGACTCGAGCAAAACTTACAATGTCGGTAGACTGGACGTGGTCCTCGTCTTCCTCAATCTGCTGCTGAAGCTCATCCAGAGAGACCTTCTCGTCCTCAACGACCAAGTTGATCTGCAGCTTCTTGATACCGTAACCAACGGCGACGAGCTTAGAGGCACCCCAGACAAGACCATCCTTCTCGATGGCGCGAACGTTGGCCTCCATCTCCTCAAGGTTGGTTTCATCATCTGAAAAAAGGTCAGCCAACCGTGGTTCATGCTACCAGGTCTGGATGACATCTACTCACCCCATGGCTTCACCTCCAGGGTGACAAGGGACTTGGCGGCCTCCTTGGGCTTGCCCTCCTTCTTCTTCTTGTACTCAGCAAGGCGAGCCTCACGCTCCTTGACGACCTCAGGGTCTTCTTCCTCCTCATCACTGCCGAAGAGGTCGAGGTCATCATCGTCACCAGCCTTCTCCTTCGGGTTGGACGGAAGCTCCGTCGACTCGGGCCCGTAGGCAGTGTAAGGCTTAGAAGGGTCTCCCGGGAGGGTAGAGAACTCCGACTCGTAGGAAGCGATGTGCTTGTACCAGCGAGCGACGTGAGGGTACTTCTCAGCGTCAGGAGCGCCCGTGAAAGCCTTGAAGGTCACAACATCGGCCTGGGAGGGGCCGTAGCTAAGGATTTCGTCAGCACCTCATTATTCCAAATGCGACCTTTACAAGCAAGACAAGGACGACAAAAAGATCAGAGATGCGATTTCTCGCAATTGGGTGTAGTCATGCGGCGGTGTCTTAAGCCGCCTCCTAAACACGGACCAATTTTTTTTCTCATCATGGAACGAAGAAGAAGCGAAGCGCGCAAATCATATTCATATTGTAATCAGTTAGACGAGGAAGCAGGCACACTTACCCAACAATGTAGCTCCTGGTAGCCAGGAAGTTGTTGGCAACTTGGGGAAATGGTTAACCTAGCTCTGAAAGACAGGCAAGAAGTGAACGAGATTAAATAGCTTACTAGTAAGGCCAGCGTCAGAGGTAAAGTCGGTGAAACCCATTGTGAACTAGATCGAGAGTGGCTAAAGAAAGAGAGGACACGTTAGACAGAAAGTAGCGGTGGGAGGATGGGGAGAACAAAAAGGGAGTCCAACGTGTCTAAATTTTAATTTTGGGGAGAATTTTCTCTAAGCGGCGTGGATGCCCCTCCTTCGCCCTAAGGGGGGCTGTTCACGTGATCCGGCCCAGACGGGCTTGGCACGGAGCTCCCGCCACTCAAAGGCTCGAGCTTTCCAGAACGCTCGCCGACTGGCCGAGAGATAGCACCGATCTTGTTATTAAGTCTTGAAGTATTTAATCTACCACCATTATGTACATTCTTTTCTTCCTACAACCATAACAATCGTTTCTTGCACGACTATGATGTCTACAAGGTTACAGATCTCTCGGAGCCGGCTGTGCCGGCCGTCTACCCTTGGATCGTCGTACAGAGTCCCGGCCGTGCAAAGAATAGGTTTCGGGCAAGCTTTTCGGTCGCAACTCTCTTCTCCGAAATCCGTTTCTCCTGCGATCTCTATCTCTCGTCACTATGCCAACGGCCGACCGAATCCTCCAGGCGGTACATACCGGATGAACTTGGGTGGTGAACCGGAAAAGCCAGCGTTGGAGCAATATGGCATTGATCTT
Organism: Rasamsonia emersonii CBS 393.64; assembly: GCF_000968595.1. NCBI lineage: Eukaryota > Fungi > Ascomycota > Eurotiomycetes > Eurotiales > Trichocomaceae > Rasamsonia > Rasamsonia emersonii. The sequence goes on along the minus strand of NW_013562581.1, from coordinate 38,493 downwards.
ACTGCGAAGGCCAAAGCTGGGAAGCTCGATCCCGTCATTGGAAGAGACGCAGAAATCCATCGAACGATTCAGGTCCTCTCGAGACGCACGAAGAATAACCCAGTGCTCATTGGCGCGGCTGGTACCGGAAAGACTGCCATCCTGGAGGGTCTAGCACAACGTATCGTGGGCGGAGATGTGCCAGAAAGCATCAAGAACAAACGTGTCGTTGCGCTGGATCTTGGTTCGCTCATCGCAGGAGCAAAGTTCAGAGGCGACTTTGAAGAACGACTGAAGGCGGTCCTGAAGGAGGTAGAAGATGCGCAAGGTGGCGTCATTCTCTTCATTGACGAACTTCACACTCTGCTCGGGCTTGGTAAGGCGGAAGGAAGTATCGATGCAAGCAATCTCTTGAAGCCTGCCCTGTCTAGAGGCGAGCTGCAATGCTGCGGTGCCACAACCCTCAATGAATATCGGTTGATCGAGAAGGATGTCGCGTTAGCCCGTCGTTTCCAGCCCATTCAGGTCGGCGAGCCATCGGTGGCTTCCACGATATCCATCTTGCGAGGTATCAAAGACAAATACGAAGTTCACCACGGTGTGAGGATTACAGATGGTGCTCTCGTCGCTGCCGCAACCTACAGCAATCGTTACATCACCGACCGTTTCCTTCCTGATAAAGCCATCGATCTGGTAGATGAGGCTGCATCAGCTCTTCGCCTGCAGCAAGAATCAAAACCGGATGCGATCCAGGAGCTTGATCGAGAAGTTACCACAATCCAGATCGAGCTCGAGTCGCTTCGGAAGGAGACCGATGTCACAAGCAAAGAACGCCGTGAGAAGTTGCAAGAATTGCTGAAGACGAAGCAGGAGGAGGTCTCCAAGCTCATGGAGATCTGGAACAAAGAGAAGGCAGAGATTGAAAGTATTAAGCAAACCAAAGAAGAGCTGGAACGGTCACGGTTTGAACTGGAAAAGGCGCAGCGTGAGGGTGACTTCGCGAGAGCTGGAGAGTTGCGATACTCCATTATTCCCAGTCTCGAGGCCAAGCTGCCAAAGGAGGGCGCTGAAGTCAAGGAGGGCCAGACTCTCATTCACGATTCCGTCACTGCTGATGATATCGCGAATGTCGTCTCTCGCACCACTGGCATTCCTGTCAGCAAACTGATGGCAGGAGAGGTGGAAAAACTGATCAATATGGAGGATACCCTGAGACAGTCCGTCCGTGGGCAAGACGAAGCCTTGGCCGCCGTGGCCAACGCAGTCCGAATGCAGAGGGCAGGTCTCAGTGGAGAAAACAAGCCGTTGGCATCTTTCATGTTCCTTGGTCCAACTGGCGTCGGAAAGACAGAGCTCTGCAAGAAAATGGCCGGTTTCCTTTTCTCCACCGAGTCTGCGGTTATCCGGTTCGATATGAGTGAGTTCCAAGAGAAACATACCGTCAGCCGTTTGATCGGAGCACCTGCTGGATACGTCGGATATGACGACGCTGGCCAGCTTACCGAGGCTGTGAGACGAAAGCCCTATGCTGTGGTGCTCTTTGATGAATTCGAGAAGGCCCACCGTGATATCTCGGCTCTATTGTTGCAGGTCCTTGATGAAGGGTTTCTTACCGATTCTCAAGGGCACAAGGTCGATTTCAGGAACACCATCATTGTTTTGACTTCCAACTTAGGAGCTGATATCCTCGTTGGGTCTGATCCTCAGCAGTCCAAGATATCCGAAGATGGAGAAGTCTCTCCCGAGTTGAAGAAGGCGGTCATGGATGTGGTGCAAGCATCATATCCTCCAGAGTTCCTCAACCGGATCGACGAGTTCATTGTCTTTAAGAGGCTGTCCCGGAGTGCCCTCCGAGATATCGTTGAAATCCGACTCAAGGAATTGCAGTCCAGACTCGATAATCGACGCATGACGTTGAAGGTTGACGAGGAGATCAAAGAATGGCTCTGTGAGAAGGGCTATGATCCCAAATATGGTGCTCGTCCACTCAACCGTCTGATTTCTAAGGAAATCGGCAACAAGCTGGCAGATAAAATTATCCGTGGTGAAGTTGCTTCTGGGGACACGGCACGTGTGAAGTTTAATTCCGACAAGAGTGGTCTTGAGATTGTTTCTGAGGCGTAATTGGGACGGCTAAGGAGTTATGCGGTTGTTATTTATGCATACAATACAATCATGATGCGGCGCATTTTGTTACGATTATTTGGGTATATGGGGTTTTGTTGCGGGTATTGCATATGTGAGGTTTGCAAAGTGTATAATATGTTGTACTATATGAGTCTCCGCTCAGGACGAGCTCCTCTCTATATAAAAAAAATCTAATGTAACTAATGCTACTCATGTACATATAGAGAAAACTAAGGTCTCTTCTCTTCCTGCAGCTTGAACATCCCGATTAGGTTAGGTTATACAACCCGAAACTGGAACTATGACAATGATCAGGTGCCGGCAGAGTGTTCCGCTGCTTGCTTCCTAATCTATCCAGTTCATTCTGATCCAACTGACAGGATGTCTTCTTCCAAAAGAAAGAGAGATTCTGTGTTTAGCACCTCTTACAACCCATCCTCTTTTCGCCGACGTTTCCAAGGAGGACGCGATGAGGAGACTCGACTGCCTCAAGACGACTACTCGTCAAATCGCTCCCCTAGGGTTTCATTTCCTGAGTTACAACGCCTACCAACCGACTCAATTACAGGATCGGTTGATAGGAGACACGTTGAACAAGGTCCTGAGGAGGATTTGGATGATGACCTTGAGCAGGTGATCATGGCCATAGACATCAAAGAGCACGGAACCGTAGGTTGCTGTTACTACGTCGCTCAAGAAGAGAAGCTCTACATCCTTGGTGATGTCCAATTAGGTGGCAAAGAAATCATTGAGACGTGTTTGTTTCCCTGATCACCCTATGAGTCCCCAGTTACTAACATTCGCTTGGTATCAAGTGAAGTTAGAGGTGAAGCCAACTACAATTTTGAGTTCTACTCGTGCAGATGAAACTGCGATATCGGCACAGCAGAGAAGAACAGCAGGTCGTGACGAGAATTTTGTCCCCTGTTTGTAGCATTTCATACTGACTCCTCCATTTAGACGCACAATTCCACCTCCCGTATCAGGTCGATATCCGCCCAGCACAAGAGTTCAATTGCCAGAATGCGAAAACTAAATTGGCAGCCTTGGTGAACCCAGACGTCATACAGTTTCTGGTGCCAAGTGATGGACTGACAGATGAGCAAATAACCGTGGAAAATGCGGGATTTACTTCCCAGAAAGAGAAGCTTCTACGTCTGGCTAGTCACATCGATCTGGAGAATACCGTGTCTCTAGGATGTGCCGGCGCCATCCTCACTTACTTACAACGGCGTAGGACCAGCGAATACCCTTCTGATGGCATTTCTGGCGCTTTTAGGGTGCGGTCCATTGAATCGTTTACTCTCAAGGGAACCATGTGAGTTGTCTCGAGATATAATATTAAATAATTGTTAACCGCCAAAAAGGTCTATCAATGCAGATACCCTCTCGTCCCTTCAAATATTACAATCTGAGTCGCACCCAAACGCCTTCAATCAGGGGCCGGGGAAGACATCCTCTCGTTCAAAGAACTTTTCTCTATATGGGTTGTTCTATCAGCACGTTCTTACTCCCCAGGGGAAGACTCGACTTAGACAGACATTTCTTCGTCCTAGTATCGAGCTCGATGTCATAACTAAGAGACATGACATAATCGATATCTTCTCCCGACCTGCCAATGCTCCTGCATTACAAAAGCTCAATTCAAGTCTGAGGGAAATCAAGAACCTTCGTCCTCTGATGACTAACCTCCACAAAGGCTTAAGCAATGGAAGCGGAAAATTTGGAGGGTTCAAAAGTACCGTTTGGGACACTCTTTTGAACGTAAGTCAACGGAAAGGTTAGAATTAACAAAGAATTGACAATAGATTACTATCAGTTTACCTTCCATGCCATGGATATCCAGGAGACACTTCGAGAGGTGGTTGGGGCGGACTCATTAGATTTCCGAAACAAGGCAAGAAAAATGCGGTGTCATGGAGGGCTCCGAGGCTAATATATAGAAGGTTCTCAGGGCTCTCGACGGTGCAAGTCTCCATAGTGTCGGAAGGATGATCCACGAAACGGTATTCCACTCAAGAATAGGGTTTCCAGCTGGACTGACGTGTATATAGGTCGACATTGATGATTCCAAGGAGCAGCAACGAACCATTGTAAAGCCAGGGGTAGACCGAGAGCTAGACCTTTTGAAAGATAGATACAATGGACTGGATAGTCTGTTAAAGCGGGTTGCGATCGACATCGCGAAGACTATTCCAGAAGAACTTGAGATCGACGTGAATGTGATATACTTCCCTCAACTTGGGTTTAATATCGCCATTCCTTTCGACCGCACAGGCCGCGCGGCATATGACGGAGGCGATGAGCCCTGGGAACAAGTTTTTACAACAGAAAACAGAGTCTACTTCAAGGATTCTCGGATGAAGGAAATGGATGAAAAACTGGGTGACATGTACGGGTTGATTTGTGGTAGGCTACGTACGATGATCTGGACGAAGCATCAAATATTAACATCCTAAAGAGAAGGAGATTGAAATCGCGCACGAACTTGCTCAGCGGGTACTTGAATATGAGAACATGCTTGTGAAAGCGTCAGACGTCTGCGGTGAGCTCGATTGGTAAGTTGCGTGATCGAGATCTGCAGGATGTCTGCTAAGAAGTGCTAGTTATCTAGCGATGGTGCAAACAGCGAGTATTTATAAGTTCATACGACCGAAGATGACTATGCAAAACATGATAAAAATCAAAGGTGGCCGGTAAGACTCCTTTAACGACGCTGCTTTACCCTTGCTCACGATCTCGAAGCCACCCTCTGCAAGAACTTACAGTTCCATCTTACGTTCCGAACGACACCTTCATCGTGGGAGGCGCTGGCAATTCAGATGCGCTACAAAAAGATACTTCTAATGAAGCAGGCTTACCAGAAGGTCCGAGTATGTTACTATTGACTGGACCCAATTACTCGGGGAAAAGCATGTATTTGAAGCAGGTATGGACCTTAGAGACGTTTGAAAAAGGGTCTTGCTCAGAATCGAAAGGTTGCTCTGACAGTGTACTTGGCACACATCGGGAGGTGAGATCCTTGATTTCAAATACAATATTGTGAGACTGAGAGAAACCTCAGCTTTGTGCCAGCTCAAAGCGCCGAAATCGGGATTACGGACAAAATCCTTACACGAATTACTACACCAGAGACAGTTTCGAAGGTAAGTCCCAAAGCGGCTTGTTCAGGACCGCTACTGACCTGGACCAGATCCAGAGTACATTCATGATCAATTTACAGCAGATTTCCCTAGCTTTGAAACTTGCAACTCACAGGAGTTTGCTGATCATCGATGAATTTGGCAAAGGAACTGATTTGAACGGTCAGCGTGGTCTTCGTCATTGGATTCTTCTCACTGACTTCTTGACAGATGGTGCGGGATTGGCTTGTGGCATATTCGAATATCTTCTGAACCTGGGCGATGAAAGACCAAAAGTGCTTGCTGCGACTCATTTCCATGAGATATTTGAAAATGGATTTCTTAGACCCAGACCGCATTTGGGTTTTGGACACATGGAAATCCGAGTGGACGAGAACGCTCACGAGGCCGGTGACCAAATAACTTATCTCTACAAGTTTGTGATACCATTGCCTGTTAAGGCGTTGAACGAGAAGACTAACGATTTGACAGCTTTCTACCGGGCCGTAGCAATGAAAGCTTTGGAACTTTGTACTTGCCCCTACTGTCTCCGAAAACAACTTTCTACTGACAAGAGGTGCTTCCCAGCTGCGCCGCCATGAATGGCATCGACCCGGTCATAGTTGCCAGAGCAAATGAGCTCACTGCACTCTCCGCTCGAGGAGAGGACCTGGTAACTGCCTGCGCCAAAATGTCAAAAACAGAAACAGATGCGCTGGAAGAAGCGGTGAGTATCTGTATAACGTGAAATTTCAGTCTTCCTGACCTCCACGTGGAGGGAACATCTAGTGCTGACTGGGTTTACGGCAACAGGAGCTAATCGCAAGGAAATTTCTGGAAATGGATCTTTCACCCAAGTCCCCGCGGCTGGATAGTTTCGTATCCCGGGACGTCCGGAGCGAGCTGATGGCTTTGTTGGGAAGGAATATTGTTCAAGAGGGAGGCGAACACTAGTTTCAAACAATAATGATGGAGACCGGATTTTCACCGTGCTTACCTTGCTGTATGGAGTAACAGACCGAGTAATAGTTAATCAGGGCCCAGGGTTGAATTGATCACTCCATGTTTTCTCCACCGGCCAAACTCCGCGTTCTCCATAGTCTCGGAGTCTCCACTTCCCCACACGTCACGACTGGAGCTCTCCATAGCTTCAGCAATCAGCATATATATACTATTTGAGGTTGATCAAACATTTATGGTTTCCCCAGAAAAAAGAAGGACTACCCCGCAAATACCTTTATCATGTCGAAAGAAGCAGCAATCGCCCATGAGGAGCGGTCCTCAGGGCAATATGCAACTCCGTTTGTGGAAAATGCGGCTTTGGAGAGGAAGTGAGTTAGGGTTTTGATGTTCTGCTCAGGAAGAGTGAGCGAGACTTATTATGAGATCACAGGATTTTGTGGAAAGTCGACCTGCGTCTTATTCCGCCCTTGTTTATCATGGTATGTCAAGCTCACTGTGTACCGTGGGATCATGCGCCCTTACTGATATGTTACCCCGACAGTACATTCTCAATTGTATGTGTACTACCAATTACTAGCAGAAAGACTCCAAGTGCTGATCAGACAATCTTAACGGGAAGACCTTGACCGAAACAAGTACGCAGGTATTCTTGTCGATAGTACGACGAATTAGGCTGAGAATTTCACAGCATTGGAAATGCGAAGGAGGCCGGCATGGCGGACGCTTTGCAACTCAGCTCCTCTGATTACTCGCTTGCCGTCTCTATCTTCTTCATCGGATACCTTCTCCTGGAAGTCCCCAGCAACATGATTCTTAGCCGGACTAGGCCCAGCCTCTACCTCCCGGGTCTTATGGTGGGTCTGCCTTTGCACTCTCGAATGGACTACACACGGATACTAAAAGCTTCGATCGATTAGATTGTCTGGGGCGCTATGGTGTAAGAGATTACTTCTAGAAAGAATATGTTAGATTCAACAACAAGTCTGACCGCGAATGTTGCAGCATTGGTTATACCGGAGTCAATACGAAAGGTGGTCTGATCGGTCTCCGATTCTGCCTCGGTCTGATCGAAGCTGGCTACTTTGTAGGTATCATGCCGTGATGGAGGATCCAGCATGCTAACTGCGCCAACAGCCCGGAGTTCTGCTTTTCATGAGCAACTGGTACAAGAAGGCGGAACTGGCTCGTCGATTCTCGATCTTCTACTGCGCGTCCCTTGTGTCTGGCGCCGTTGGTGGCCTCATCGGTGATTACCCATACTCCATCTTGCTGCTCCGTAGTTCCAATACCTAACAATATCTAGCCGGCTTGATTGTGGACGACATGCAACATCGTGGAAGTCTTCCCGCATGGAAGTGGCTGTTTCTGAGTAAGTCCGGATTCTCGCGTTGATCGGACTCTGCTGACGGTTCTATCAGTTGAGGGTGTCATCTCAGTAGGATGTGGCATCATTGCCCTGTATGTTCTTTCTCGTTAGTTCAATTACACAACGAGTAACTATCTGACCTTTCTACAAAGATTCATCCTGCCGGATTTCCCCGCTACAACGAAATGGCTCACACCAGAAGAGCGAGAGTACGCCATCCGTCGTCTGGAGCAGGACCACAATTCGAGTCGAGCGGGTGACATTACTCATCTGCAAAGTTTCTTGTATGCAATCAAGGACTGGAGGTAAGAAGTCGCATTAGACGTAAGCAGGTTATCCGCACTGTCAGTTAACACTGCGCAGGACTTGGCTTTTCATGGTTGCTCAGAGTCTGTGCACTTGCGCTGGCACAATCACCTACTTCATCCCAACCTTGATGGCCGCCCTGGGCTATAAGGGTATGGATGTGCAATACGTGCGTGATCCTACTTCTTACATTGTTTTTACCGGGTCCTGCTGACAGTGCTGCAGATGACAATTCCTATCTGTAAGAAAGAGATGCCACATTGTCCCCTTCCAGCCAATTTCTGACGAATTAATTTGCTTCAGATATGGTCGCGCTGGTAATCGTCCTCGTGTGTTGCTTCTCTTCTGACATGCAGAATGAGCGGCCCAAACACATCATGGCTATGGCCACCATGTCCACTGTTTCTTTGATCATCGTTGCAGCTGTCAAAAATTCCAAAGTCCGATATGCGTTTCTGGCATTTGGTAGGCTTCATCAAGTGTCTTGCATAATGCTTTCACTAACTCTCTCAATTTAGGAGCTGCCGGGATCTGGTGTTGCAGTCCTTTGACTCTCAGTTATCTATCGAACACAATCTATCGGCCGGCGGAAAAGCGTGCTGTGGCTATTGGCTTTGTGAAGTATGTACAGTACACACATTGAAGCCCTCTGCTCTCTTACTAATAGTCATTTTTACAGTGCCTTGGCAAACCTATCTTCTGTCTAGTAAGTCCTCCAGAAACTGCGGGTTTATAGCATCCTGACCGTGTTCGCAGTGGATCCTACATCTGGCCCTCCAATACTGCGCCGGCGTACATCCCCGGCTTCTCGGTGAGCACGTCGCTGATGTTTGGCTGCATTGTTACTGCACTTCTCCTCATGGTCCTTACGAAGAGGTATCCCTACGAGCTTACGCGAGATGGAGGTGGCGAAGAGCGGGTACACTCGGGTGAGGTTAGCAGCGGAGAGGTATGAGAATGGTCACAGGGGATTATATGGAGATGTATAGCAGATTTAAACAATAGATGTATGGCGTGTATTATGGGTCCTGCACCAACCAGGACTGCTGGCATAGAATTAGAAATTGCCCGTTTTGAGCCCAATAAATTTATAATACCTCATCTCTTCAACCTGATTGAAAACATATGAAGACAAGCCTTCCAGGTCTTGTTTCCTTCGGCTGATTCGAAGAGAAAATACTTAGTCTATGCCAAGGGTTTTCTACAAGTACTTTGAGATAATCTACTTCACAGACGAGTTTCCTAACCGTATCCCTTTAACCCTAAAGCCATAATTCTCGCCATTTCCCTTACCTGGTGACAGTGCGCAAAAACGGTAAATCAATGTTTTATACTCTGTATGCATTGATCGCTTCAGGCGAGTTGACAGCTGCAGGAAAAAAGTCCGAGGGTCGGAGAAGGTCCGATGGCCGGGGAGAATGTAGGTTCTGCCTGGCTGGAAGGAACCAATCACCCGTGCTTTCCCGGGCTGACTACTTACCCAATTAGGAAGGTCCATCCCATCGTCCAACTATGCCCGGACATGCAGTCAAAGAACCTGGGCGACTTCCATCAACCCATTGACATACAGCAGACGGCAATGGCAACGATGCAAGCCAATTCTTCTCCGGAACAGAGGCCCATTCCTGGAGACGATGGCCCGCCCAAGAAACGGGCGAGAAAAGAGCGGACGCTGGTGTGCAGCTGGCCCGACTGTCGACGAGTGTTCGGGAAATTCGAGCATCTCCAGCGCCACGAGCGAAGTCGTAAGCTGTTGAGCTAGTAAATTTGAATTCGTGCTGGGAGTTCCTGACCCTTGTCATCGAAGACGCCGGAGATGTTCGTTACGAGTGCCCGACGTGCAGAAAGCGCTTCGTCCGCAGGTGAGGCTCACACACCGCAAATTACTAGATGGCCCAAACCAACATCTCCTCTAGGGATGTGATGACAAGGCATGCAGCCCTTCATGGACTGTCTGCCTCTGCGGTGAAGATACCCCGCAAGATCTCTTGGTGGGTCTGGTTTATTTCTTAGTTGTCTCGACGATCAAATCACCATCGCTACTAATGCTCGCGTGGATATAGCATGTCGTGTGCCGCTATGAAAGTCCGATGTGACGGACAGCCAGGGAGTACATGCAGCAGGTGTCTTGCTTCAGGCCATGCCTGCCTGTACAGAAACCGGGGAACAACGTCAAGTCGTCCTGTGCCAATCCATTCTGATAATGCGTCAATTAACTCGCTCCAGACGGATTCAGTAATGTCATCCAATGGCCAGATGTCAACAGAGGATGCGACTCTTCATCCGACTCCGGGAGTCACTTCTTATTCCATGAATACAACATATCAGAGATTAAACGATGGTCCTGCTGCTGACTCCCCGCCAGCCGTCACCGGTAAGCCTGATCTATCGCCCTCTTGAACCATGCTGACTGATCTGCAGCGGATGATGACTTTTCCAACCTCCCTCTGGAATCACTCTATGATTTTATCATGGACTCCTCGGAAAGTTATTTTGGATGGCACATTGGCGAAGAGACGGACCATATGAAGACCCTGAATACGAATGCCCCAAATACACCCCCCGCAAACTGGCTTCCAGCTGCTTATGACTCAACTGCGCTTGAGACCCGCGTAGATGAGCAAGATACGACCCAAGGTCTTCCTGCGCTTCTACCGTCATCCCACTTAATAAGGGATGCCCAGCCGACTGATACCCCATGGGTAAGCGGAGTCAAGTGGAAATAGAGAAGATGGAAAGGCCGTAACTGATCTCCCTGCAGCCACACGTCTACAGACCAAGCAAGGATGATAGTCGGATAAATCTGCCTCCTGTCTCTCAAAAATCTCGACCAACACTACACGAGGCCCATTGCGACCATGTGACTGAGTCAACCCGCGAAGCGATGTTATCGCTGGTCGGCATGTCTCACCAATCTCACTGGCCGACAGTTGATGTGACAGCTTTCCCATCAACTCAGACATTGACGGTTTGCATCAATCTCTATTTCCGCCATTTCCACGAGACTCTTCCGATCCTTCGACGGTCCACTTTCAGAATGACGGAGGCGAACCCGGTCCTGCTTCTTGCCATGGCAGCCATTGGTGCAATGTATTCAAGGAATGGGTTGGATGGACTCGCGGTGGCCCTGAATGAGCTAGCTAGAAGAGCCATTGCTTACATGAGGGAGAGCGACCGACGAGCCATGTTTGATACATCTGTTGTCCAGGCTTGGCTCTTGCAGTCTGTTTTTGGGTTGTTCTGTGGCTCGCGAATGCTCTATCAGCATGCGGAAATCAGTCGAGGCGGTCTTGTCACGGCTGCACGGAGGATGCATCTCCTTCGTCCTAGTTTGACCTTTGTTAAAGAGCTTGAGCGACGAAAAGACACGGCTACTCCGGAAGAGCTCCGCCGAGCGTACGCAGATGATGAGGAGCGGCGTCGTCTGGGATGGGGAATATATGTAGGTGTGACTCCACAGTTGAAAGTTTGACATTAACATTGTTTACAGCTTTACGATATGCAAATTTCCTGTCTGCTGAATATTTCGCCACTTTTCTCCGTTGGAGAGATTAATGTGCCGCTTCCGAGTGACGAGGAAATTTGGAATGCACCTCCAGCTGCCATTGATTTTGAATCAGAGTTGTTTCAGCCTAAAACTTCGAACTTCCGGACCGTCTTGGATTCGCTGCTTTCAGCCGGAAAGCTGCCGCAACCTCTGAACCCATTTGGCTTCTCATTGATAGCTCACACCTTATACAGGTGAGGGCAAGCAGGCTGTCATGTGCTTTTTCGTCTCGGTCTAATTGGGTTATAGACTTTGTACGGACGCTTCTGCATTCGATCCTATCTTTTCTCAACCTTCCGTCGCGACGGATTCTTTTCCGTACCGGCTGGCATTTCCGCCGAACTTCAAGCAGTAAGCCGAATCGTGGTCGAGGTTTGATTTTCCGTTTGACGGCTGATCAATTGCATTCAGTAACCCACAGGAACTATTAGATCAGCTCTCTGCTTCTTGCTACTCTTCGTCATGCATACCGAACTCGCTGATCGTCAGTGTTTCGGCCCTTTCTCATCTGGGTCACATCCAATTTTCTTGGCCCGGCTTTCTTGACAACATCAAAATCGCCGCGGGCAAATCCGGGACGGAAGAGAGCAAGAGAGATGCAAGATTGTGGCTGTCAGAGCGGATAGCCGAGGATCCAGTCGGTGCCAGATCGATCCTCGTCCATGCTGGCCAGCTCAGCGCGCTTCTTACGAGATTTCCTTTTGAGTAAGTCGTGAAATATTTATAGCTGCTGCTAATTTTAACACGATCTAATAGCATGCCGTCGGAGACCGTTTGGATCTTTGACGTTGCCCTCACATTCTGGGCCATCATCAAATTCGGGGGAGGACTGGGTGGTGAGTTTACGGGGCAGAACCGAACGACAATTACCTGTGAGTTTTAGCTTAACATGCGTCCACTTCTCAGCCTACTGATAAACCGTATATAGGGTCTGAGTTTGATGATGTCGAAGGATGGATTCGTAATGGCGGTCCAGTGTCGTTTCAAGGTCTTGGGGACCTGGCAGAGCTGACGGTATCAAAAATTCTGTCGACCTTTTGCGAGAGGCTAGAAAATATGTCCTGGGGGATCGCGCAGCGATTCAGACACGTTTTAATGAATCTTAGCAGAGAAGAAAGGTGCTTCTAAGAGTAAATATACGTCCAACGTACATACTCCTTGATGAGTCCATCATGTTCCACCAAGGAACAGCGTCGGGAGAGCGTATACGACGATATAAGAACAGCCACCTCGCTCCAATAATCTCCCGAACAGCGAAAGGCCCGCGGGGCGGGGAGCGGGGAGTCGCACGTGGGGTGTATTGGTATTTTTCTCCACCTTGTCTCCGGTATTATTACTTATATACTGTACCACCTATCAGACATCGCGAGGTTGAGAAATTGTAGCACTTCTTCTCTTTTTTTTTCTTGCTGCGTCGTTACTACCTACCTACCTAGCTAGCTATCTACCATGTCTCTGCCCACAGAGTTCAAGCTCAACACGGGCGCTTCCATCCCTGCTATTGGTCTTGGTGAGTTGTGTATTTGCTGTGTACACTAGTACTGACCTATCTATCTGTCGACGATAATTGGAGTCTACTGGACACAAGCTTATATATTTAATATTCGACAGGCACATGGCAGGCCAAACCCGGCGAGGTGGGCCAGGCCGTCCTGCATGCGTTGAAGTGCGGCTATCGGCATCTGGACTGCGCGTTTATCTACCAGAATGGTTTGTCCAGACAAATCTACATCGTGCATGGAACTGCTGGAAATTAATGACCCTCTTTATGATCAGAGAAGGAAGTTGGCGAGGCAATCAAGGCGTCCGGCATCCCGAGAGAGGAGATTTTCATCACTAGTAAAGTGTCCGTGTCGCCATATCATATCCCTCTGCTCATGGAGGTAATCACATCAGGTGCAATAGCTGACGTGAAGCAGGTGGAACACTTACCAGCCCAACGTCGCTGCCGGGCTGGAGCAGACGTTGAAGGATCTCCAGACGGATTATCTGGATCTGTATTTGGTGCACTGGCCGGTGTTCGTATCTCCCTCCTTAGAGCAATCATTCCAATTTTTCTCTTCCTTCTAGATACTTAAATCCTTGCGTACTATACACTGTATGCTGACGACTAAGACAGCCGCCTCGTCCCCAACGAGACATCCGCGCTCTTCCCCACCAACCCAGACGGCACCCGCGCTGTCGACCGTTCCTGGAACCAGCAGGACACCTGGCGCCAGATGGAGGAGTTGTACCGCGCCGGCAAGGTGAAGGCCATCGGCGTGTCGAACTTTAGCATCCCGTACCTGGAGCACCTGGAGAAGACGTGGACGGTCGTGCCGGCTGTTAATCAGGTGTGTTGAAGCAGCAGTGTCAGGTAGAAGCTAGCAGCTGGCGGCTGACAGCCTTTTTCAACAACAGGTCGAGCTCCACCCGTACTGTCCCCAGCACAAACTGAAAAAGTGGTGTGAAGACAAGGGCATCCTCCTGGAGGCGTACTGCCCTCTGGGCTCGACGAGTATGTCGTCCTTCTTCTTCTCCTCCTCCTTTGACAACCGTCTTTTCTGACTTTTTTGTTCTTAAGACTCTCCCCTCCTCTCCGACCCCGAAATCGGCGCCATCGCAGCGAAATACAACGTCTCGCCCGCCACGATCCTCATCTCCTACCAGGTCAACCGCGGCTGCGTCGTGCTGCCCAAATCCGTCAACCCTAGTCGAATCGAGGAGAACTTCAAAGTGATCCCGCTGGCAAAGGAGGATATGGAGGTGCTAGAGGGGATGGCAGCAAAGGGGAAGCAGCAGCGGGTGAATACGCCTGCGTGGGGCCATGATTTGGTGAGTTCTATCTCCATACCTAAGACTAGATCTAGTAGTGGGTTATCAGTGAGAGAAACTGCTGCTGACGTGTGGTGTTTGTCTGTTTGTGCTGTTTAGGGCTTCGACGACTGGTACGGCCCGGGGAATAAGAATGCGCCGAAATAGAAGGACAATAATAGTAAATTGGCGGTTTGTATCTGTGTCATGGTGGTGGTGGAAAGTAGTTGCATATGCTAGCTGTGTGTACAGTACACAGTGCATACAGGAATTTAATAAATGTCATTGATGAATAATTCGACGGTTCTTCCTTCGTTACACATATAGATAGATGTGAACCTTTCATATCACGAATGACCTGGAGCTTTCTTCTCCTGCTTAGTTATTTTATTCATCAGACGAACGAACTATATTATTCGACAGAACTAATACTAATACTAATACTGTACTCCGTAGCGGTCATCTAGATCATGATATCATCGCATCTTCCTCGGAGTCTCCGCCGGCATCTCCACTGCCGCACGGAGGAGTCTCCGAGATGCGATCAGAGGAGACAGATTACGGAGTACTCCGTGATATTATTATTCATATACTAATCGCTTAAATAGCCGTATAGCCGTGCGAATGCAGATTGAACGTCACTGAGGCCTTTTTTCCCCACTACTGCGCTACTAAGCATGGTCAAGGTCTTGCCAGCCCTAGACTTAGGACCATCAGAGTAAATAATAAACCTTAACCCTAACCAGTCGTCAATCAGTATAAGTTAACTTGTGATGGGATTGGCAATAACTTGTCAGACTTAGCTTGGAATAGGATAATATAGTAGTATAATATAATGGCGTGCTAGATAGCTAGCTTGAAAGCTTTTTTTTTGCCTTTCTTATCCTTCTTCTTCTCTCTGGATAAGTATACCCAATGAACTTCATATAAACCAGGCTGGAAGAATACAGAAGTCGATTCTATTGCAGTCACTTTGCATTTACACTGTATATACGTGCATAGATACAGCCCAAGATGCAGTGGATGCCACTCTGGCATCAGCGTCAAACCTTCGAATTAAAAAAAAAATAAACGCCTGCAGCGAATGGAATATGTAACAGTACGAGAAATAAATGCATCGCCTGAGCTCTTCAAAGCTTGACACTTTTAACCAGATTCTTCTTGATGCCCGTAAGCTCACCGCCATACCCTCCTGGACCTTCGCCACCCTTGTAAATCTGCCGGATGCTACCCAGCCGCTTCTGCTTCTGCTCGAACTTCTTCCGCTTCTTGACACGCGGGTTGCGCTGCTCCTTCTTGCGCTTCGGCGCCAGACCCTTGTTCTTCTCGATCTGGTACGTGATCTTCCGCTTGCCGTCTGGGCCGATTTCCTCCTGCACCTCAACCTTGCCGCCTTCTTGTGCTGCCTTCGCATACTCTTCGGCCCGCGCCTTCTTCTCCTCTTCCCTCTTCTTCTTGCGCGCGGCGACCAGGTCGTAGTATTCGTCTTCATCTGTGTCCGAGCCAGAGCCAGAGTCCCGGCCAGTGCCAACAGCGTCTCCGCGGACCTCGCCGGCGACACGGTAGTCCTCCTCGTCAGAGTCTCCGCCCAGCTGCTCAGACGGATTGGGTTGTTGCCTGCCACGCTTCTCGGCCTCGGCATTCAGTCGCGCCTGGCGATCCTTGATACGCTCTCGATACGGCAGATCTTGATCACCGCCCGCATCGCGACCCGCTGCCTCGCGCTTGTTGGCTTTCTGTGCGATCTGGGATGTGTAGAACCGGAGGGACCGTTTTCTCTTCGCCTTTTCTTCCGCCTCCCATGCTGTGAGGGCTTCCTCATCACCGAAGTCGGAGTCATCCTTATCCTGATCTTTCTTCTTCGAGACCTTCGCAACCTTGGACTTCTTGCCAGGAGCGGATACCAGGTTCGACAGGTCAGCAAGTTCAGCTTCCGTCTGACGGAGTTTCTTCGCACGGCGAGCTTCAGCTTCAGCTGCCGCCTTTTCAGCAGCAGGTTGTGCTTTCGTCTTCTTTTCCTTAGGTGGCTTGACTTCCTTGGTCTTCTTCTCCGATTTCTCGACAGGAGCAGGGGGCGGTGTTGGCTCTGCGACTTCACTCTCCGAGCCCGTGCCATTGACCTCTGCAGCTTCGGAAGCGTCAGGTACGCGGAGATCCTTGACCGTGTCCCAGAGCTTTTTGCAGTTCACTAGAGATTGCATTACCGGATGCTCTCTCAGTTCCGCAGGGGGCAGAGCGACCGCCTTCTCCTCCCCATTCTGCGAAGGAGATGTGAGAAGTGCGAAGTACATGCTTATAGCCCCGAGATAAGCCGACAGGGCACGGAATTTGATCACCGGAACAGGCGCTGGTTTCGAGAAATCCGTGATCGCCTTCTCCGCTACTTGTGCGGCTTGCTGCAGCTCCTTATAAGTAGGCTCAAGGTCGACGAGATCTTTCGCCAAGGGCTCGAACTCCGGATACCTTGACTTCAGTATCTTGAGCCGCTCCTCCGGTCCCATATCATCCGTAATCTCTAGCTGTGGTAGCACTTCGGTGACCACGCCATCTTCGTCTTTCTTGCTTTCATCAGGCGCTTTTCCGGATTGTAACCACTCTGTCTCGTCGAAGCCAAAGTCCTCCTCTTTCATAGCCTTCAGATGCTTCTGTTGGATTTTCTTCGCTTCCTCCTCCTCCTCGAGAGCATCGGCTTCCGTTTCGATGGTATCGGCATTGTAGAAATCCTTTTTGGACGAACCCCACGCGCCAATACCATCCTCGAACTCTTCACCCTCGGAGGCAGGGCTCGACGCATCGCGCTGTTTTCGCGACTTTCTCGACTCTTTCCGAGACTCGTAATCGTCGCTGTCTTCTGCGTCATCGTCTCCTTCATCCTCGTCGAAGTCTTCTTCTTCTTCTTCGTCCAGGTCGTCCGAACTGGCAGATTCGTAGCCGAGGACTTCTTCGTCGGACGGCTGGAGAAATTCATCTGCAACGCAGTTAGCACGATTAAATCCCTCAAAAAAGATTTTTGAATACATACCATCCTCTTCCAATTTTCGCCGTCTTTTGGCCTCCGGACCCTCGTCTAAGAGGATCTGGTCGCGGCCGGCTATGAATTCATCTTCGGAGTCGTCAAACGTTTCGTTTATGTCGTATTTGGACTGAAGGGCATCATCGTCGTTCTTAGCAGTCTCCCCGGAGGGCCGACTGCTGGCCTTTCTCTTCTTGCCCATGGAGATGGAAGATAGTTGAGCACAGCTCGATGTTTGTCCACCACGCTTCTCTGGAGTTTCCCCAATTTTATTTTTTTGGCGACAAAATTTTGGAGGGCCGCACTCACCGCCTTCAAGATAGGAAAGTCTATTGGGCAATTTGGAGTACTGGCAATTACGGTACGGTACGTAATATTTCCAGCGATCTGCCGGCGGAAGTGTATTGCAGCCAATATCTCGAGGTGATTAGGTTACGGTTTACCTCTTGAGAGCGTCTTCCTATCAACCTATTGTTATCACTTTGTGGGTTTGATTCGAACCCAATTGCTCCCATGAGCTATCCGGCTGCTGTCCTGGGAGCCTCGGCCATTCTATGTGGCGTGTTGACTTACGCCGTACTCAAGATGTTCGGCTTCGGTTCACGAAATGAGTTCGTGGTTGACGGCAGGGTACGTGCCATGAGAGAGGAATTACATGAATGCGACTGACTGTCTGCTAGACCGTCGTTATCACCGGCGGCTCTGATGGAATGGGGAAAGCCGTAGCTATCCAGCTAGCACAGAAAGGGGCAAATGTCGTTGTCGTTTCGCGAACGGTTAGGAAACTCGAAGAAGCAGTGGAAAGCTTGAAGGTAGAATCCGATTACTTTGTCGGATGAAGATGGAAACTTGCTGACGATCGCAGTCCGCTGCTTCCGACCCGAGCAAACAGCGATTTCACTACATCAGCGCCGACCTCACTAATCCTGCCGAGGCTGAGCGAGTGTTAGATGAGGTGACGACGTGGAACAATGGGGCAGCTCCGGACGTTGTTTGGTGCTGTGCTGGGTACTGCACTCCGGGGTTCTTTATCGACACACCGATCCAGACCCTGAGAGATCAGATGGACACCATCTATTGGACCGCTGCATATACGGCTCATGCTACGCTGAGGAGGTGGCTGGCCCCTATCTCCCCAGAGGAGGCCAGTCAGCAGACGTCGCCGCCGCCGCGACGACATCTGATTTTTACTTCCTCCACTCTTGCCTTTTTCCCAGTGACTGGCTACGGCCCTTACTCGCCAGGCAAAGCCGCAATGCGGTCGTTGGCAGACACTTTGTGCCAGGAGGTCGAAATGTACAACGGCACCCGTCGCAACAAGAAGAATGCTGCTCCTGCCGCCGACGTCAAGATCCATACTGTTTTCCCGATGGGCATTCTCAGTCCCGGGTACGAAAATGAGCAGAAGCTCAAGCCCGCGCTCACGCAATTGTTGGAAGAGGCCGATAAGCCGCAGACCCCGGAAGAAGTCGCTAGGATTTCCATCAAGGCGCTCGAGAGGGGTGACTACCTTATCACGACCATGCTCGTGGGGCACTTGATGAAGGGTACCGCTCTCGGTCCCAGTCCTCGGAACAACATTGTTCTCGACACTTTGACGAGCTGGGCCAGCAGTCTGATCTTCGTGTTCGTTATTCCAGATCTGGCAAAGAAGGCGTGGAACTGGGGGAAGAATAAGGGACTTCCTCGGGATAAGCCAGTGAAGAAGGAGCCTCAGATCTCGTCCAAGTTGACTTTGGACCAGACTCAGCTGTGAATGAAGATACCCGATTACCCTCGTTCTTGTAGATTATTCCTAAGCGTCACGAGGTAACCTATTTGGTTACTCTTATTGTTATTAAGAAGCTGAATGCCATTCGAGCATTGAACCCGGGCTATTTTATTATGCCATTGAGGATAGAACAACCTTCTGTCTGCGTAGATTCTGAAATTAGCACATTGCGTCCTGTTAGCGCAGTCAATCGGTTCTTGTATCATTATTACGTTGAGTTCGTAACGCGATGTATGTACAGAGTACTCCTTAAGTCTTTTTTTTTCGCTGGGGTAAAAATTATATTTCTTGGCAGTTTCTGCATTGAATGACGTCGCGCGTCCCCGCGTCAACAATCAAAGTTCGATTGGAGTCGAGTTCATAGAAATATATATAACACAGTCATATCTACAACTACCTACCTAAGCCTTGCTCTCTACCTATATATTTTCGATATGTTTTGTATCATCTAACAGCAATTCTTCCTCCAGAGCAATAATTAGTCACTGTTTATTTATAAAACCGCACGCGCACGGCGCTTCTGTCGTCGCGCTCGACCAAAAAAACCAATCGAATAGTCACTGTCATATTGTCTGTCATGAACCGCAATTCCCGTCGCAAGCCATCACCACAGCGGCAAAAATGTGGTTCTTCCCCTTCACGACGAGCCTGAACTTCATCTTCTTCTACATGACATGGGCCACGCTCGTGCTGTCCCACTCACCGCTACGCGTCGAGCTCGTCGGCACCCTGGCCGTCCGCATCATCTTCTACCTACTGCCGTCGCTGCTCTTCTTCCTCTTCGACATCCTGTTCCCCTCCGTGTCTGTTGCCATCAAGGCGCGCGGCGAGCTCGGCCTGCCGACGGGCAGTACTAAGCCAGCCAGGGGGCTGTTGGGAATCGGATGGAAGGAAGCAAAGGTGGTGGCGTGGTCGCTCTGCAATCTTCTTGTCTGCGGGATTCTGGCGCAGGGCGTCGTCGAGCATGTGTTGACGAAGGTGCTGCGATATCGAAGCGCCATCAGGGTGTCGTTGCGTCTGCCGTACCCGTGGGAGAGTGTTTTGGATATTCTCAGGGCGTTTGTTGTACGGGAGGTAAGTACTCCCGTAATATATGTCCTTTCGCACAATGCGACGTAGCAGGAGTTAAAAAAAAGAGAAGTAAGACTGACATTTTCTTCAGTTCCTGACCTACATCATCCACCGCTTCGCACTGCACTCCCCACGCTCCCCCGTGTCGCGATACCACCTGTCATGGTACCATTCCCTGCGCGTGCCCTACCCGCTGACTGCGCACTACGACCACCCAATCCCCTACTTGCTGCTGAAGGTCGTCCCGCTCTACGCGTCAGCCGCAGCATTCCGCTTCCACATGACGACGTACATGCTCTTCGTGGCGCTCGTCTCGCTAGAGGAGACATTTGCGTATTCCGGGTACAAGACGCTGCCGACGGGGTTCTTCCTGGGCGGTGTAGCGCGGAGGGCGGAAATGCACGTGATCCGCAACAATGGCGGCGGAGGAGGCGGGAATTGTTACTTCGGCGTGTGGGGAGTGCTGGATTGGCTGTGCGGCACTACCGCCCCGGCTGTCGAAGATCATGAGCAGCAGGAGGAAGAGGATCAACTAGCCGAAGAAGACATCGACGAGAAGATGATCCGCAAGGCGATTGAGGAATACCGGAGACTGCTCAGAGAGAAAAAGGGCAATGGCAACAAGACCAGAAGAAGGCGGGTTAACAATAATAGATGAATATATGTCCCTCGAAGATAGTTGGATATACAGATCTATCGCATTTACCAAATGATATACTGTAGCACCTTCGTGGGAAAGGGTGTGTTCCGTTTTTTAAGATTCTTTTTTATTTCGGTCCCAACCCAAATCGACCGGGCTTTGTGGCGAACAAATAAACAACAAATATCGGTTTTTGTGTGCGACCACAATTCTAGGTAATAAAAAAAGGAAGAAGAAAGGGGACTTTCGTATCGAGTTTACATGTCTCATTCATGAAAGTTCTCTTCCCCCTCGCGCGCGCTGCAGTGCAAATGCTTCCCTCACTCGCGCATATTTCATCCCACGGTATGAGAAAACCCATTTGCAACGCCTGTCGCCCTTTTCCGGTTTCTTGAATTTTCTTGAAACATCCATCCATTAACCTCACCAAACCCCACACAGCCCCCGCTGCGCACGCCTACCCTCTACCACTTCATCTCGTGAGGCTTGTCGCCATTCCGGAGGCTGAAGCTGGTAGCCAGGTAGCTGGCGAGGAACTGCTCCTTCTTGATGTTGGCCAAAAGAGCCTGGTCAATGGCCTTCTGGTCGGCGGCGCGAGCGCTGGTAACCTTCTTCTTCTGTTCCGCACAACCCGCATCAGTAGCTGCTTTCGTCACACGATCCAGTCCGAAACATACCTCTGGCTTCTCGCCCTGCTTGAAGAAGGCCTCTTCCGTCTTCTTCTCCTTGCTCTTCTCCTTGGTGAAGTAGTCCGGTGCCGAGACCTTCTCAAGAGTGGCCGTGTCGATTCCCGTGAGATCAACCCGGGCGCTGGTGGCGATCACGTAGCGAGCGTTCACCCTCCGGAGAGGCACACCATTGATCTTGAAGGGGCCGGTGACCAGGAGAACACCCTGGGACAGGTGCTTGAGCAGGACGACCCGCTTGCCGCGGAAACGACCAGCGAGGAGGATCAGGATCGCACCGGGCTGGAGGCTTTCTCGGAGCTTAGTCGGGCGAATGGACTTGCGGACCTGGAGGACACAGGATGTTAGTTATCAATACTAGCAATCTTTGTGTGCGCTTTTGCTGCCAGTAGAAGTGCCTGAAACAGATGATGCGATTCGAGTCCCCATTCCGTATCATGGCCAGCGATCAATCGACCATTATCGCGATCAATCAAAATCGACTCTTCCTCGCACCAATCCCAAGCACCTGAGCCAGCGTGCACAATTGCAATTCCTGGACACAAATTGGCCACATCTTCTCATCGGGAGTACTGACTTTCTTGGGTTGCGGTTCATCATCCACAGGGTACCATTTCTGAGCCTTCTGGCTTGGGTGCGGAACTGTCCTCTCACCCTTTCCAAACTTCTTCGTCTGGCCAACAGTAGAGTCCGACATATTGGCTGCTGGTGACGAAGGAACGCTGGAAAAGAAAGTAGGAGGGGGCTGGTGGTTGTCGACGGTGGTGGTTGTTGAATTGATGTGTGACGGACTTGGTGCGGCCCAGGGCGGGAAATCGCGAGGTTTGTGGGCACCGCGAGCCCTATCCTTTAGCCGAAATGCGCTAGTGCCGTTTTGTCACGGGACTCGCGGCTGCCAGCCCGCCCACTGCTACGGCGGCCGACGACGACCACGCCCGCAGTCTCGGCGGACGGCGAAGCTCTCCAGGCCAAAACACCACACTGCTGACGTTACTACGGTGCTGACCAGCCTCGATATCTCGCGTCTTGGACCACAGACCCTGTGAGTCTCCGTTGTACCTCTCGTGCCATTCACGCAGACCTACGCCATGTCGATAGTACCCATTATCACCTTCAAAGCTGGTATCTGCGATCTAGATGTGAGTCTGAATGAGCTCTGATATCCCAGCTGTCGACCGGAACTGACAGCAGCTCCCAGACTTCGGTGTCTCCGCACAGAGTCAAGCCAAAGCCTACTCCCGGTTACATCTACTTGTACTCTGAAGATGAACTCATCCACTTCTGCTGGCGCCCTCGCTCCGCACCACTTACGGAGCCCGAGCTGGATCTGGTGATGGTCCCCTCAGATGGCTCCTTCACACCATACAAGTCCCCACAAGCAGGCACCAAGGCGCCCACCAATGGGCGGATCTACGTCTTGAAGTTCTCGTCCAGCTCCCAGCGGTACCTGTTCTGGCTGCAATCCAAGACCCAGCACGAGAGAGGCAATCTTAGCTGGTTCAGCCCCAGGGACCTGAAGCTGGGAGAGATTGTCAACACTCTGCTTCAGGGAGAAGAGATCGATGTCCAACGAGAAATCGCGAACCTGCCGCGGGGTCCAGGCGGTCGAGGCGGCGATGACGATGAAACCATGGAGGACGTGGAGGGATCTCATAATG
This sequence comes from Rasamsonia emersonii CBS 393.64, assembly GCF_000968595.1. Classification (NCBI taxonomy): domain Eukaryota; kingdom Fungi; phylum Ascomycota; class Eurotiomycetes; order Eurotiales; family Trichocomaceae; genus Rasamsonia; species Rasamsonia emersonii. Next base: position 15,451 of record NW_013562581.1, on the reverse strand, counting down.
TCTCCGACCACCGCGGGAGCAGCGGCGGAGCTGGCCTGGATGCGACAGGAGGTGATATCCGAGAAGAGGGCGAGGAGTCCCGGGAGGGTGGTGCGGACGGTGGCCGAGCGTAGGTACAACTCTCTAGAGCACGACCTTCATTACCTGCATATCTGTGTGCCCTTTGGTTTCGAAGGTGTTTATGGCATGTGTTTCTTCTGATAAAAAGAAAAAGAGAGGAAAAAGAATTTTTTTGAAGCACAACACCAAGACCTTCACCCCAATTTACTCTCATACTCCCAGATCCAGAGGCTTGTGTAAGGTTCATTTGCTGACCAAGGTAACGCCAGGGCTACTGTTCCGTCATCTGATCCGTCGTCTGTCGTACAGGGTCTTCTCAGGTCCCTCCAAGGGAACCAGAACGTTCAGCCCCAGGCTCACGAAAACCTTTTCACTACCCTAACCGACCTGCTTTCTCCATCGTCGACCCTTCCGATGGTCGAATCCGCGGACGAGCAAGCGGTTGACAATCTTTTGAATTTCCTGCCACCATCGTTAATCCTCCTGGCGCAAGGTGCCGAGGATGTATCTGCCACGGATGCCAACGCCGAGACCGCGCAAGCGGTATTGCTCTCTCTTGACTTGAACCAGAAGAAAGATATCCTCCGGCGAGTCCTGCGCTCTCCTCAGTTTACCCAAAGTCTCGGAAGCCTCACCGTCGCTCTCCGAGATGGGGGCCTGCCCAGTATCAGTGAAGCTCTCAAAGTCCCGGTAGAGAATGGAGGGTTCGTGCGCGGAGGTGGGGTGCCTCTGGGTGGTGGCGACGCGGTTGAAGCATTCCTGGAAGGCGTCCGAAGGCATGTAACAGAAAAGAAGGAATCGCACAGTGACGAGCGCATGGAAACCGACTAAAAGCAGTTTTGTCTTACAGCACGCATGTTACGACGTACCCTATGTACTCTTTACCCGGAAATGGAGAAATACACAGCTACATAGACTTCTGAGTAATGGACTAATAGCGCGCCCACGCTCTGATTGACTCTCTGCAAGTGAGGCTGGAACGCGGATATTTTTGGAAGCTTTTCAGATGCGTAGCTTAGGTAAAGGCGCTAAGGTTGCGGAATCCGACCGCCTATTGGCTGGACCTGAGACAAGTTACAATTGCGCGGCCACTAAAACTGGAGCCCCTAAAAGTGCTTGATAGCTGCAGCTTCATCTGAACACGTAGAAAAAATTAGATAACCGCGTAGGCTAGAACACGAGCGGAGTACAGAATAATTTCAAGCAAAAAAAAAACCTAATAAATATAGCACAGAATAGACAAAGCATGGACAGAGGTTCTCTGTGACCTGCCCGCTGGTCTCCGCGTGTCACATAAGCAACACGGCCCGCAACCCGCAGCGACAAGCCAACAGGAGACTTGCGAGGAGAAGACAGCCGATCGTCTGCATTTTAGTGCCAGCCTGCGACAGTCCAAGAGTCCAACGACCTGGTACTAAGCTTCAGGCCCTGGCCACGACCCCGGCAGTGGCTGCACACGGGGGAACCATTGCGTTGCAGAGACGAAAGGTGCCGATTGCCTTTCTCATCGCGTCCGACTTGCGTCGCAAGCAGCTTCCATCTCGAGTCGAACGGGATTCCGCCTGGTGCGCAGCTGCCATTCCCGAGTCCATTCCCCTGGTGCAACCCCACTGAGCTCGAGAATTCCCTCGAAAACCCTCCCAACGCGTCGCCTTTCTTCGCCCAGCGCTACGACAAGCAACACCGTCGATGCGGCCGGAGTTCCTTGACGACAATTCCTGATTTGCGATGTATGCGATCGGATAGCAGTCGCCAGCTACAATGGCGTCGAATGGTCACGGCCAGCTTCCTGGCCAGGATAACTCGGGCCACCAGTCAATACCTTTGCAGGATCTATCCAGGCAATCAGGGACTGCCGTGACTGGTGAGCCAGAGCGCGGGAGGACGAGGAGGAGGAGCAGCAGCAGCAGCACAACTGGCGGCGGACGCGCCCATGTTCCAAGAAGGTCGTTGATCACCGGCGGATCAGTGAGGACGTACGAGCGCATTGCGGAAGATTCCCCAAGCCCAACCGAAAGGGTCGGATTTCATCTCACGCAGCCGTCCACAGCGAGGTCAAGACCAGAGCGGTCCCCTTACATTTCCAATGGCGACAATGAGACTGTGGTGGACGATTTGGGAGGCTTTGCCCAGGCTGTGGGCTCGATCGGACTCAGTTTCGACGGGCCCAAGCAGAGCACTCGTCCTCTGGCGGGGTCCTCGACCTCTATTCACGACGATGAAGGCTATATGATGGGTGCTTATCCAGGACGGGGAGATCGGGGTAGTGTACCCTCCGTGGACGACTATTTCTCTCCCGTCGGCCTAAACGAAGACACCGCGCCCTTGACCGATAAGAAATATCTCCAACCCATCAGCGGAGCTCCAGGTACCAATGAAGAGGATCAGGAAAGGAGCAGTATGCAGACTGTTCGTCTGGGCAGCCAAGTCGGCTCACGGTTGGGCGATGATCTGGAGGTTGGAACCGGTGGAAGAGGTAGCACTGATGGCGGGCGCGCTCGTTCTCGATCCTTATCGCCATCGGCGTCTGGCTCAGCCTTGTCAATGGCAGGCTCAGTGATGAGGATGATGTCTCAGCGAGTAGTGAACCTGAGCAATGAGCCTGAAGTGGTGGAGCAGTCGATGCGACGAACCAGCTCTCAGAAGAGTGCGCGACTTGAGGGGCCGCCAGACCTTCCAGCCATGGTCGACTATCATGATCCGTCACAAGAGAGTAAGCACGAGAAGCATATCTCAAGCAAGGCATGGAAGGTTCACTCCAATCCCCTGAGGGGCAAGTCTCTTGGCATCTTTGCTCCAGACAACCCACTACGGACGTGGTTATGTGATATTCTCGTTCATCCGACCACCGAGCCGTTCATCTTAGTGGTGATCATCATCCAGACCATCTTATTAACTATCGAGTCGGCGCAGTCGGTCTACGACCATCCACGATCACCACGCTGGGGATCGTCGTCACTGGATTATTCGTTTTTTGTCATCTTCGTCATCTACACCCTGGAGCTGATCGCGAGGATCATAGTGTCCGGTTTTATCATGAATCCTATCGAATACAGTACTCTGGATCGCTCCCTTGGGCTTAAAAAAGCATTGGCTGAGAAAGGGAGGAGCCTGTTTACGTTGCAACGCCAGCCATCGACGAAGAAATCTACCGCCGCTGCTGAACCACAGGCCTCTCTTCTGCGGACCTTCACTGGCATGGAGCCCCCGGTAGATGTGTCGGACGATCCTCGGCACAGACAACGCGTTCGACTTGCCCATCGCGCATTCCTTAGGCACTCGTTTAATAGGCTGGATTTTGTTGCTGTTGTCTCGTACTGGATTGCCTTCTTTCTTTCCATGGTGGGATACGAGTCCTCTCATCATATATACATATTCGAAATGTTGAGCTGCCTGCGAATATTGCGGCTTCTGGGCATCACTAACGGTACTTCGGTAAGTCATGCGGCGAAGTGGAATCCGTCATGCAACACCTTCTAATCTGAAGAGTAGGTGATTCTTCGGAGTCTCAAGAAAGCTGCGCCGCTGCTCGTTCATGTTGCATTTCTCATTAGCTTTTTCTGGCTTCTTTTCGCTATCGTGGGGATCCAAAGCTTCAAGTCCAGTTTCCGACGAACCTGCGTGTGGATCGACCCCGAGGGCCAAAATAACTTCACCATGAACGATCCATATAACGCCCTTCAGTTTTGCGGGGGTTATCTCGATCCAGATTCTGGGAGCCCAAAGCCATGGGTTTATGCGAATGGTGAACCCTCGGGTTTTCAGCCTAAAGGATACCTCTGTCCTCAGGGTTCTATGTGTGTTGAAGGGACTAATCCTTACAATGGAACTGTTAGTTTCGATAATATTTTGCAGTCGCTCGAGCTGGTGTTCGTGATTATGAGTTCTAACACGTTCACGGATCTCCTATATTACACCACTGACAGCGACTATCTTGCAGCCGCTCTGTTCTTTGTTGTTGGTCTTGTCATTATGAGCCTGTGGATGGTCAACTTGTTAGTCGCGGTCATCACGTCATCGTTTCAAGTTATTCGAGAGGAAAGCAAGCGCAGCGCTTTCACCATGGAGAAAATCGACGATGTCAACCAGCAAGAGACGGCGCCTCAAAAAGTCAGCACCCTCAAGCGTATATACGACAAAACGGAATGGTTCTGGAACACACTCATTGCATTCGATCTTATCGTTCAATGTCTCCGGAGTGCATCTATGGGACCCGGTCGGGAGACCACCATCAACGTCACCGAGACGGTGGTCACTTTGCTCCTCTTGGTCGAGATTATTATCCGCTTTGCGTCCGACTGGAGACGTTTCCACAAGAGCAAACGCAATTTGGTTGATCTTGGTCTTGCCGTGATTACGTGCATTATCCTGATCCCACCGATTCGTAACTCTGGCCAGCCATATGCAGTTCTCTCGCTGTTTCAAATACTCCGAATCTATCGCGTCGTCTTGGCGTTCTCGCTCACCCGAGACCTGATCATGGTCGTGTTCCGCAACGTCGTTGGTCTACTCAATCTGATCCTCTTTGTGTTTCTCATCACATTTCTTGCCGCTATCTTTGCGGTGCAGCTCTTTCGCGGACAGATTCCCCAACAGGATCCCGATGGAAATACGATCCACATGACCTTTTACAATATCTACAACGCGTTCCTCGGCATGTACCAGGTCCTGTCTAGCGAGAATTGGACGACGATCCTTTATAATTCGACCAATTTCACGGTGTCGGCTCATACGGCCTGGATCTCTGCGTCTTTCTTTATCATGTGGTTTATTCTGGCCAATTTTATCATTCTTAATATGTTCATTGCTGTCATTCAAGAGAGCTTTGATGTGTCTGAAGACCAAAAGCGACTGCACCAAGTAAAAGCCTTCTTACAACAGAAGGATGTGGGAGGTTCTTCGACTGGAAATCTTGCTCTGACCGCAATATTCAAATTGGGTCGCGATTCGGACCGCTACCGAGATCCGCTCGATTACGGACCGGCCTCTATGGAGATGCTGATGAAGGATGCTGTAGTACGAGAGTTTCTCGACGAGCGAGCACCGATCGAGGACCACGGAGCGGACAGTCCGGCTCGAACGGCAGCGCGGGCAGGCAGCGTCAAGCCGGGTCTTCTGTCGCAGTGGTGGTCCAAGATCACGACGTCAATTACGCACCGAGAACCTAACCCGTTCTACTCCAAGCTGCAGTTTTCTCGAGCCTATGATGACCTGGATCCCAGAACTCTGGCTAAGGAAGTCGTTATGGCATCAGAGCAGCGAAAACGCGCTCAGCGGGAATATCTCAGGAGGCATCCGTACTACAACAAGTCGCTGTTCATCTTTGCGCCGGACAATCCCATCCGCAAAGCATGCCAGCGGATCGTCGGACCTGGCCGGGGAAATCAGCGTTTCGAAGGCGTCGACCCTTACAAGCCTCTTTGGTTCTCTTTCTCTGCATTCATCTACGCGGCCATTGTTGCGATGGTTCTCCTCGCCTGTATCACAACGCCCCTCTACCAAAAGCAGTATTTCCAGAATAGTGAATCCACTGGTTTGAACTGGTTCGTCTGGACTGACATAGGTTTCGCCATATTGTTCACGATCGAGGCTACCATCAAAGTGATCGCGGATGGATTCTTTTGGACTCCGAATGCGTACTTTCGGGGAGCTTGGGGCTTTATTGATGGCATCGTGCTCATCACCCTCTGGATTAATGTGATCACATCCCTGTACCACAATGACACTGTCTCGCGATTTGTGGGCGCCTTCAAAGCCCTGAGGGCGTTGAGGTTGCTCAATGTCAGTGACAGCGCCAGAGACACGTTCTACTCTGTCATCATCGTGGGTGGGTGGAAAGTTATTTCGGTAAGTTGACTTGAAGAATTCGACAGACTGCCCAGAGTCTCGAGCTGACGCCTACCGAGGCCGCATTTGTCTCCATGAGCTTCCTCATTCCCTTCGCCATATATGGACTCAACCTGTTCAATGGAAAATTGATGCAGTGCAACGACGGTAATCCGCCACAAAGTAATCTCAGCTACTGCATTGGAGAGTATCAGAGCTCGCCTTACAATTGGAACGTGCTCGCTCCACGGGCTGTTTCCAACCCATACTTCGATTTTGACAATTTTGCCCACTCCCTCTTCATCCTTTTCCAGATCGTTTCTCAGGAAGGCTGGATCGATGTACAATGGAGCGTCATGAGTATCGTAGGGGCGGACCAACAGCCTCAGGATTTTGCCTCTCCGGCCAACGGGCTCTTCTTTGTTGTCTTCAATCTGTTGGGATCCGTCTTTGTTTTGACCTTGTTCGTATCGGTCTTCATGAGAAACTACACCGAACAGACCGGGGTTGCGTTCTTGACCGCCGAACAACGCTCTTGGCTCGAATTGCGGAAGCTTCTCAGGCAGATTTCTCCCTCCAAGAGATCCGTCGACAGCAAGACGAAGAAATGGCGGCTGTGGTGCTATCGCATTGCAGTGAAGAAACATGGGAGATGGGCCAGATGTGTGACCACCATTCTTTTGCTGCATTTGTTGCTTCTCATGCTGGAGTTCTATCCGTCAGCGCCGCTGTGGGACGTATTGAGAAGTAAGCACTCTGAGCTGTTCTTCTTTATGGTATAACGGACACAAGACTAACATGACCAGGTATCCTCTTTTTCATCTTTACCTTTTTCTACATTGCGAATGTCGTTATCCGAATATTTGGACTGGGGTGGCGCCGGTTCAGGCGAAGCTCTTGGGACCTCTATTCGCTGGTGGCAGTTCCCGGTACTTTCATTACTATCATTCTGGCCTTCATCTTTCCCACTCAGCTTTTCCAGGAGCTGAACAAGCTTTTCCTCGTGGCAATGACGTTGCTCATCATTCCTCGCAACAACCAGCTGGATCAACTTTTCAAGACCGCCGCAGCCAGTCTGACGGCCATTGGGAATCTTCTGGCCACTTGGTTCGTTCTGTTCCTGGTCTTCGCCATCGCCATGACCCAAACGTTCGGGCTCACGAAATTCGGAGAGCAAGAGACCAACAACATCAATTTCCGGGATGTTCCCAAAGCATTGATCTTCCTTTTCCGCACCAGTTGCGGCGAGGGCTGGAATCAGCTCATGGAGGATTATGCCACGATGCGCCCGCCGTACTGCACAATCACGGACAACTTTTACACGTCGGACTGCGGCAGTGCAGGGTGGGCCCGGTCACTGTTTATCGCCTGGAACATCATCAGCATGTACATTTTCGTCTCTCTTTTCGTATCACTCATTTTCGAAAGTTTCTCTTATGTGTACCAGCGAAGTAGCGGGCTCTACGCGATTAGCAGGGACGACATTCGCCGCTTCAAACAAGCTTGGGCGACGTTTGACCCCGATGGCACCGGATTCATATCCAAAGAACAGTTTCCGAGACTTCTTGGGGTATGTACAAGGATGGCAGGCATCTTGCATCGGAAGGACACTAATATATATTTTTTTTCTTTTCTCAGGAACTCTCTGGCGTATTCGAGATGCGTATCTACGACGGTGAATTCACAGTGGGGAGCATCTTAGAGCAGTGCAGAGTCCGTCCGCGGGATTCGATCTTGTCGTACCCGGAGAACCCCGCCAACCAAGAAATCGACATTCGAAAATTGGCCCAAATTGTTGATCGAATCCCAGTCGAGAAGATTCGAGCTAGACGACGGATGTTGAACAATTTCTACGAAGAAGTCTTGGTGTCGGCCGATCCGGAGCGCGGGATATCATTTTCGGCCTGCCTGATGATCCTGGCGCATTACAAGGTGATCAACGACAGCAAAAGCCTGAGGTTTGTTGTCCTTTGGAGTTTGTTGTCTTCGTTTCTGAGCTGACCGGAGATCCAGATTGGAGGAATTTCTGCGACGGCGCACCAGGCTCCAGCGCGTCGAAGAGGCGGTTCGGCGAAACACCGTCATTGGATTCTTCGACACGCTCTACTGGTCTCGTCAATTCCGGCGCAGACTCGAGTCCCGGAAATCGGCCCGCATGAACACGGTTCCCGAGTTCTCAGTGCCCGAAATCCTTGTGGATGCCCACCAGGACGGGAATGCGGAGGAAAAGGACAAAGATGTAACCAGCGGGGCGTCATCACCCTTGGCGTCGCCAAGCTCTCTCGACTTTCCACGCTCAAGCTCATCCCCCGCCAAAGGGAAACCGACCCTTCACATCGACACGAGCGGTTCGGGACGGGGTTCTGCGGGAAGCTCGCCCACCGAGTGGGAGAGGGTCAGCTCGACCCTGTCGCCGCGCCGGCTGAGGGAGACGGACACGGAGTATCATGGCGCTGCCGGACAGATGTCTCCTGTTGGTTCCCCTTCGCCTTCGGGGCATGGTCACGATACCAGCGCGGTCAGCGTGCAAGACATGATGCAGTCCCTTGGGGAGTCCGCTTGGGGTGAGAGTATTCGACGAAGCTTCACGCAACGACGCCCGCAGAACTAGGCCATCAGCCTTAACTGGTCTCGATTGGCAATGGCGAAACGACGAGACGATGGATGGTACATATATATGACGAGGTGCGCTAATGAGATATCTACGATCTATACGGGGATGGGGTTGGCTACGTGTGGACTTCTTTTTCTTTTTGCTATATGATTCCCCACGGTTGATCCTTGCATTGGAAGCTCGATCAACGTCGCGTTACGCGTTTTTGGCCTTTTGTGCTTCTTTTTCTGTAGACGTTTCTATATATGATGGCATTGGCATGGGCGGCGTTTTGCTATTTATTTTGTCAGGCTTGTAGGCCATTGTCTTCCTGTTCTAGCGATCTTCCTTTTCTCGTCTGTTGCATACCATGAAGAGGTACCTGTTGGCTGTTGGACTGGATAGAACCGTGTATGTAGAATATCTATCTATCTACTTGGGTATGGAGCACGCTTACTTCCCTTTTCGAGGATGGTCATCGACTAGTTCCACGGGTCTGCATGGGGCTCATTAAAGCTTCGACCCCAGCATTCTGGAACCAGCATTGTTATTATTATTGCTATTATTATTGTATTATTATTTCATTTCTAGGCAGCATTATTATTATTATTTTATTATTACTGCTGTTGTTGACTGCTACCGCATCCGGACGCTGTCTGCAGCCTAGCCGCACCGGGCTAGCTGCGCAGGCGGTTTCACTGCAGCTGCAGCCATCGGAATGTGGAATGCAATAGTACGGAGTACAGACTATTAGCAGTCCTGCATGCAACATTAATCGTAGTATTATATCAGGTGCTACAGTAGGAGTGGTGCACTTCGGACTATATTCTGTAGTGTCTTGCTCTTCGATCATTGTTATGAATTAGTAACTAAGTATTATTTTCTTGAACTCGTGCGACTGCAATGACACACTTGCCGTTCGACCAGCGTGAGGTATTTATTTACTTCTCCCTGGGAAGCGACGACGGTTAGTTTTCGCTCCATTGGCTTGGCAGGCGTCATGGCATCGAGACTATTTAACAGCAATAACGTTTTCGTGATGATCCGACCGAGGGCATAATGCATTATTCCTGCCGTGCCGTGCATGAGCCACGAGGAGACTACCGGCCGCCCTACAGACTGCGACGCAGGGAACCATGCATGGTGCATTCTGGACAGTTCCAGGGAATCCCCCGTCCGAGTAATATTATTTATGCGTCTGCGCGATATCTGTCTTCTCCCGGGGGCCGACCCGACGGGATCGATCATCGTGTGACGCGTCTAAGGGCCGCGGCCCGCGCGAGTGTCTCACCTGGAGTTTGCCACGCTGGAGAAGAGGAACTGTCACTTGAGCCTTGAGGTTGGCCTTCTCAATCCGGCAGAAGAAGCAGCTGCGCCTTGCGACTATTACTCCGTCCAGCCGTTAGCCGTTGCGGTGCCTGACGGACGGGCGATCGGCTGCTATTGTTGTCACTGGAATTGCTGCGTCTGTCGTATCCGGAGGCCCGGATGCGGCAGTGGGCCCAAGGCGGTGCCTGGGCGTTCTCTGCTTCCAGTATGACTCCGTACTCCGTAAATAAACCGTACCTAGGTAGTCATTATTAGCTAGCGTTGCAATGGTCCAAGTATTTCTGGCCCTTGGTCCCGGGATCCTGGCCCTGGCCCCGGCCTCTCGTCCTTACATCTAAGCCTGTCCGAGACAAAGCATTCTTGTCCCCTTTGCCCCTGTCAGGGAAAGAATCTGGCATAAAAAAAAGAAAACTCCTAGAGAACCCCTTTCTCTGCAGAACGAGAGGGGAGGCCTGTCGTGTCTGTCTCTCCACTCCTTGATAACTCGGACGGCTGTCGTCACAATTAATATCGCGGCCCACCGCCTTGACCTCTCAGTTCAATCTGCCGCCAACGCGTCTCTCAACACTTCTCTCTCTCCTTCACTCGCCTCTCCCACCCTTCTCTCCTCCTCAACTCGCCTAGCCTCCAACCGATCCTTTCTCGAACTGCCGCAGACGCCGGAAGCATCTTGACGCGGAAACGCCAGAGCCGTTGAGCTGAGTGCTCTCAGCCGAAGAACAATCCGGGGCGAACAGCTGGCATCTAGAGCTTCGGCTTGTACAGCATTGTTTTGACTCTTCACTTCGCAGCCGGGCAGGACCTTGGACTTCGTTTTTGTTTTGGTTCGCTTAGCGAGCTCGCACTACGTCATTTAATAATAATTCCAAAGAACCCTCCATACCCTCCATTGCCCGGTTCTTGCTGTCTTCCTGGTATACTTCGATCGCCATCTCTGCTTCGGATTAGATTCCCATCATCATCGACTTCATGATGCACCGTCAGAATTCACCAAGCCCCAAGGCTCTCGCTCCGTCTCCTCTGGCGGATTTCGGCCTGTCTCTGCACACAGGATTCCATCACCATCGCACAGAGAGCGACTCTGCTTCAGCAAGCCCAAGCTCGGCCACCGCCAGTCCCACGTCGTCTCCCGGCTCGACCTTTCACAGCTTCTATCGGAAGCACCGCTTCTCCGGCTCGAATCATGCCGACTCCGACAGCCGGAGTCGCAGTCGCAGTCCGTTCACCGTCGCTTCCTTCTCGTCCCGCCGCTCGCCCGTCTTTCTGCGTCACCGTCCCTCCGCGGTAGATTTGGCCTTGAGTGAAGAACGGTCGCGATGCGACGAGGATGCCATCGAGCGGATAGGCCTGAGCATGATGGAGCCGCGGCCGGTCGATCCGATCCCGATCGCCATGGACCTGAACGCCCATGTGTTGGGGGACATCTCGAGTGAACGGAGCTCGTGGATACAATCGCAAAGCCAGTCGATGCGAGTGAGCCCGCAGCCGCCACGGTTCGTGATGGGCGGGATATTCGAGGTCATGGAGGGGGAGGCTTAACCGATCCGAACGGCACGGACGAGCGGCATCTCGCTGATCTTGACAACCTTGACTGGGTTGGCATTTCAACACTCAAACTGCTTCATGCTTTATCGTCAACTTGTCGATAATGACCAAGTCTGAAGCAGCACCAGTTTCGGCATGATATTCACATACACAAGTCTGGTCTCGACTTTCTTTTCAGGCATTCTACTATTCGACTCGGCTCTGGAATATTCGGATATGGCGGTATTATGAACTTGATCAGAACTGACTACACTGCACTGAACTGCACTGGGACGTTTTACATGGTTAGGGACACGGAGTCAAGGCAACGGCGTTATGACGATTTGATTTTGTTTTTCCTCTTTTGATCATGATATCTGGTCTATTGAATCGGGCGGGACTGCTTATTATCTTAGTTAGTTGCTGGTTTTTTTATTGCAATTTGCAGATACGTCGGTATGCTAGAGAGCAGAACAAATTATCATCTCCATGCCTGTTTGCCTCGTCATGTGCGATAGCGAACTGATCTGGACTGAATTAGATACGATACTCATCGTCAATTTAATTAATTAAATTCGTCTCAGTCCTGCACTGCAATTGCCAATTCGCAGTAACATAGTCTAGATATAGGTACACAAGTACAGACAGGTATGTACTGTACAAAGCCATGAATATGGACGAGCCTAGATTTTGCCATCAAATCTTGCCATGCATGTCCTTACTAAAGAATGTGATAGTGTGTACACCCAAAAAAAAAGGATTTAATGCTCTTCTTCCTTCAATAATAGAAGAGGTGATGACATCACAAACCAGTCTAGCAGTCTAGCTAGGTAGCTAGATCCGGTAGTCAAGTACTGTACCTGACCCGACCCGTCCACCATGGATGCCATCGATCCATGGTAACGCTATACTATACTGATGACGGAGCATCGCAGTTTTCGATCCGGTCGAACAGCTTCTGGATCGACTAGTCACCAGCCTCGTGAGCATGTACTGTACCTACAGTACCTACCTGGCTTCCGATCCGTCAGGGCAAACTGCTGCTGCCTCAGACAGATCCGGAAGACTTTTCCGGCTGTACCGTTGGTCGGGTTGAACTTGTTTGTACGGAGTATTGCTCCCCCACAGATCCTTGCGTTGATGCGTTGTATAAACGCTATAACTGACTTCCACTCCCTTTCGGACGAATATGGAGACTGCCCGTCGGGACCACCACCATACAGCAGACTCATATTCCTTGGTGGCTTGTCAAGTGTTGATCGGAACAGATAGGAAAAGCTACAGCGTTTCGTTCATGGTGTACTGCAGGTAGAACAGGACTTGAGGCGAAAAAATGGTGATCTTCTAGGTGTTATCATAAGTGCTGAACACGTCCAGAGTTGTTGCTCACAGCTTTCGAAAGATGGCTAGATGCCGAGCAAGGTTCCAGCACGTCCATCCCAGCAGGCCTGCAGCCGCAGTGGTGTCTCTCCCAGCAAGTGGGATATCCATTCAAGAGCTGGCTTCAGAGCACCAGTGGGTCTTTCATGCCTTTGACCAGCTCTTACAGGAAAACGTATCTCTATTTTTTTTTACCTAATACTCCAGTTCCGCTCTTCTCTTTGTCCAGCGCCTTTTGGACAAAGTGCTCTGCAAAACGATGGATTTCCTTGCAATCCTCGCGGAATGATCGAGGGTTATTATACAGCCAGCGACCACAGACACTGAGTGCAGCTGTTCCATTGTCGAAATGCGTTGCAAGAGACTTCTAGTCTAACTCAGAATTAGAGACATCATGGCCAGGAAGACCCAAAAGCTGCAACTATACACTTTGCTTGAAGAGATACTCCGTGGCAGAGTCAACAGTTACACGAAAGAATAAGGCCCAAGATCGACCTGGACAGTCCATCTAGACGCATCCAGCTCGAGGTATTTGAACATCATCATCTGGACGTGTGTGTCTCTTCGAGCTCAATGTCAGCGACCTGGTCGCGAGTGAATGAATTGCGGGCGAAGCATTGCTCACGAATGTTCTCTATCCACGATGTCTCGCTGTCCCAGAACAATATCTAGAGGAAAAAGGACAAGAGGGCCTGTTCAGGCGTAGGCCTGCCATTACGAATCAGAATCACCTGGAGGTTTTTTTATTTTTCGCCCATTACATGGGTCTACTAACAGGACCAGAAATGCCCATAATATACCTAGCTCATAGAAGGAAGGCTGCGCTGCGCAGGCGGTAAGTCAAATAGCTTTAATCTAACCACAGGTTAGAGTTTCAGGATGTACTGTACATACAGCCCGGGCGGGTGCTAAAATGAGAAAAATTACTACATCCAGAGAACGTGACATCTGGGACAGTCATCTAAGGGAACTGCAATGGTAAATAAATAATATTAACGGGTTTATTGATTTAAAAAAACAAGAGAGGCGTTGTTAAGTCAAAAAAAAAGATTAACTAGTTTCACTGTACTGCCAGGGCAAGCCGCGTTGTCGCTTGCTGTCGCAACCCATCTGTCAAGTGTCAACTGGTCAAGCTCTGCTGCCTGACAGCCCAGGCAGCGACTTCCCTGAGTCCCTGACATTGAGCTGGTTCGGCTCAGCTCAGCTGACCCCTAGGTTAGTCGAGCTACTCTTCGATTATATAATCATTATATAATCAAAGATTCTGAATATTTTCTTTATTATTTAAAAATTATTTAAACTAAATAAAATAATGATTTTTAGTTTTTTTTAAAAAAAGATTACTGTATTGTTGAGTGTCAATGATAGATCCAAGTCTATAAGGCACTTAGACCCACTATAAGTGGTGAGCCTAAAAGAGGTAGACCTAAAAGAGGAAGAGGAGGGTCAGTGTGGGACTAAGAGTGGGCTCGATGAGCCGAGCCGGGTCCCAGACTCGGCATGCAGCAACCTTATTTTCTCTATATACAGAGTGCCCTCCCATAACTACCTACCTCCTCTGGTTTTCTTTTATACAATCTTCCTGAGAGACCTTCTAAATGAGGTCCTCCTAGATGAACCTAATAGGGAAATTAGAGCTGAAATCCAAGAGGAAGTCAAAAATCTTGATTTTATCCTCCAAAAGCTCCAAAACCCCCAATTAGCCAACCAAAACCCTAGGAATCAAGCCATTAGTCAGCTTCAACAAGAAGTGACTAATTGTTACGCGCTGGGTCCAACCGTAGTCGTCGATACTTAACAGTGGTGGTTAGGGAAGGATCAAGGAGTCTTCCGACTCTTATGTCGTTCACGAGCACGCGACGGTCTAACTGACCCGGGTCTCCTTCTCTCGAGACAACGGCCTACCTGGCGAAGGGCTCTTCCTCGAACGTCCTTTCACAAGTATAAAAGGGGTCTCCCAAGAACACACGATAAAGGTATCTTAGACGAACAAATAGCAACGACTAGGTCAGAGGCAACGCCTACTAGAGCTATACCGAAGTATACCACTAGTAGTAAGAAGTCTTACTGACCCCCAGAGTAAGTATCTTAGTAACAGAGAAAGACAATGAAATTGAGCGCGAGTAAGGAAAGACTAGATACATGGTCGGAATCCTTCCTCCTTTTATGCCTTCTCCCGAATATACCATTTTGTATACCTTTCCTGGTATATCTGGATGGTATACTTATACCATGTCACGTGACTTCTAATGGTATACCCGTATGTGTAACTTCTGTCTCGCGGGGTAATCGTTTCATCCTGCATCGTGTTATGAGCCAACAGGAGATAACGCTGTCCAACACAGCAATGCAGGATGAAACAATTACCCCGCAAGGCAGCAATAGGGCGAACTCCAGATCACGTGACAAGAATGAACATTGAGGATCACGAGGAATGGTATACAGGATGGTATACGAATGGTATACGAAATGGCATACGAACGAAGGGAACGGTATACCATAAGGAGTACCGAAAGAGGAACCAAAAGGGGGGCCGAAGGAAGACTGGAAGAAACATAAATAAGGACAATTATACTCATGTATCTAGCCTTTCCTTACTCGCGCTCAATTCAATCCATTTAACCTGAGTTACTAAGATACTTACTTTGGGGGTCAGTAAGACTTCTTACTACTAGTGGTATACTTCGGTATAGCTCTAGTAGGCGTTGCCTCTGACCTAGTCGTTATCGTTCTTGTTCA